>NC_058028.1:2194669-2384881 GCF_019176455.1 Solea senegalensis
CTCTACATGTGCAGGTGCCCTCTCGACGTTGTTGCTGCCAGGAGTTCCTGTCAGCGGCCGTGTTCTGAAGGACCTCAGGCATGAAATGACATCTCTTTAGCACAGTTTTTATCCCGTCTTTATAGCACTTCTTCTGCCCTCCAGCAGAGCGTTTACCGTGGCGTAGCTGGCCACACTAGCACTCTGCGAGGCAGCTGATGTCCCAGCCATCGTAGTAGGTGATGTGTGGTTTCCTGAGTATCTCCATGTGGGGGCACACGATTATGCCAAGTGATCCTCAGGATGCGCTGGAGGCAGCATATGTGGAAGTAGGTTACCCATGATTCATTTTTTTGTGTGGGTGTGGTTCTGTAAGAGTGTCTGAATCTCCCAAATGCAACTGATGCTTAGTGTGTCCTATTCTGGACCAGTGTCTTCAGAGAGAATACGTTTGGTGGACAGCAGCAACATGATAGATTGTTTACGTAAAGACTAAATGACAGTGGTCCCAAAACGGAACCTTGTGGTACACCAAGCTTGTGTTTTCACGTGCTGTTGACTTCATGTTCTTGTGATGTACGATTCCGTCCAAAAGTTGAGAATGAGTCTGTGTATTTATCAGCGTCTGGATGTTCTGATAAATTCAACAGGACTAAATGACTTTGACCTTGTTTGTATCGTTTCCTGACATATTAGGAACACACTCCATCATAGGATTTTAAATTAAGGTGAAAATAAAAAATCAATTATTTTTTTATTTACACTCTGCCCAGGTTTACACCCGCAGCAGCAGCTTCTCTAATCTGACAACATCCCCAGGATTACTCTCATGTATCATCATTACAGACTCGGGCACTTTGACAGAGTTTGCAGTCCAGTGAAAAAGGTACAAAGAGGGCAGAGAATAGATCTCTTTGATGAACCAGAGATTATGATGGAGAGGCGAGCAAACACACTCGTCATTCTCCACTCGCGCGTGTGCAGTGCAGCGAGACTCCGCCGCCTCACCCGGCGGCAAATTACTGCCTGAAATCAAAGACGAGCTGCAAGTGTGACATAATCCTCTTAGATCTTTGTTTAAACAGAAACAACAGTGCATTAATATAAAGTCCAGAAATCATTCAATTCATATAATGAAAGTGAATGAATTAGCATGTCGTTAATTTATATAAAATGTGTTATTTATGGTGCTGCATGGGCTTCTCCACGTGCATTGATGTTCCAGAGAAAGGTTTTCTCCCACAGTCGTGTGTGTGTGTCTCACAGCCTCTGCAGCCTCTCTCAGCTCGACTGCTATTGCAGTTATGGGACACGTGAAAAACTCGGACATAAAAATTTCCACTGCGATCTCCGACTTAAGAGCTTAACCCCGGATGGGTTTGCTTCAGCTCCGCTCGGTGTTTTCCGTGGCATTACCTGAGTCTCCCCGGTCTCCAAAGCACAGACTGTACATAAAAAATGGAGCACAAATAAATGGCGGCTCAGTGGTACAGTGCGTCATCTTTCAACCGGGAGGTTAAGGGGTTCAATTCCCAGTTCCTCCAGTCGAGCATACATGCCAACGTGTCCCTGGGTACAACACTTAACCCCAACTTGGTCCTGACGTGAATGGATGAAAACTTTAGTGTGGTGTGAAGCAGCTTGGAGAGGTCATCAAGACAAGAAGCACTGCTCTGTAAATACAGACCATTTACTATTCACACAGAAGAGTGGAAGTAGGATGGAAGCAGTAGTCGTGAGCCACCAGGGGGCAACTTGGTTTACAGCATCAATTAACATTGTTCTTGGGCAGTTAATGGTCTCAATCACTAGTTTCAGCTTTTCTTTACTAGTTGGCTTTAGGCGACTGGACCTGCTTCAGTTCTGAGTATCTGGCGAAAAAAAATAGGTAGTTAACCTCTGAGGCCTCAGACGTTAAATAAAGTTTCATTAAATCTGTTGGTGGATCTATAGAACAGCTCATTATTTGGTATTGTTGGGGGATGTATGGAATAGCTCATTATTTGGCAGTTTGTTTGTTGGGGGATGTATAGAATAGCTCATTATTTGGCAGTTTGTTTGTTGGGGGATGTATGGAATAGCTCATTATTTGGCAGTTTGTTTGTTGGGGGATGTATGGAATAGCTCATTATTTGGCAGTTTGTTTGTTGGGATATATGGAATAACTCATTATTTGGCAGTTTGTTTGTTGGGGGATGTATAGAATAGCTCATTATTTGGCAGTTTGTTTGTTGGGGGATGTAATAATAATAATATAGAATAGTTCATTATTTGGCAGTGGATATGGAAGTAGTAGTGAGGTTACCAGGGGGCAACTTGATTTACAGCAACAATTAACATTTTTTTAGGGCAGCTAATGGTCTCAATCACTAGTTTTAACTTTTCTTTAGGGATGTCCTGATATTGATATCAGATATCGGTCCAATATCAGCCAAAAAGTGTCAGCACTATTTCAATAGAACATGATGTTGTATGTCCATCCATTTTTACCATTTTGTCCTCCACATGAGGGTCGTGTTGGGAGCTGGAGCCAATCCCAGCTGACACAGGGTGAAAGACAATCTATCACAGGACAAGCACACAGAGACAACACAACCAATTACACTCTCACCTATGGTCAATTTCGAGTGTCCAGTCACCCTATCTGCATGTGTATGGACAGTGGGATTGTCCAAACTGACGTGGTGTAGTTAAAAACTGCAAATCTGGAGGATTCGTATCAGGAGTTTGTTTTTCAACCAGACAACTTCGGGCAGCGTTACACCGCTCTGTGTACAGCCTGCTGAAAAAAAACATTGTTATGATTATTAGAAGAAGACTACGTCCACTTTTGTCTCCAGTGTTTACAGCAGACGATAAACAATTGTCGGAGTCATTTTCAAGCTTATTTTTGTTTTCAATCTTTCCTGGCATTTTTTTAAAAGAAACTTTCAGATGGTGGTGGATACTCAGAATAAGTCTTAGTTGCAGTTCTACCATTGGAAGATGCAGTGTAACTTCTGTTTCTCCACGGCCTATGCCAGTTTTTAGAAATCGGGGCAGCAGATAGTTGCTGATTTTAGGCCTATATATTGAATTTTTTTCCCCTCCATCTGACAACATTTTCTTTTAAATGATAACAAATGGTTAAAACCTGGAGTTACTTCCACCACCAACTTCAGGCCTTACATAAAAGCCTGTCTGTATCTGTTTATTATACAAATATATGTGCATTCTTCTCAATCTATATGTAAGTGGGCCAGACCTTCATCAGAAGCTTAATTATCCTCTGCTATTTAAATCATATGAGTTTACTGTTGCTGTGATGTTCCTACGATAATAATGAGTCAACTGAACTTCACCAAACCCAAAAAACACAGCTGATGTACTGACGGGAATCACTTGAGGTGTTTGATTGAATGTAGAGAGTTATATACTGTATGTCCTGAATGGACAGTAATTTGTCCTCAATCAGATTATACTTACATCCATATCAATGATTTTCCTAATTCTTTCAGCCTCAAACGACGTCACACTAATACTGAAAACCATAGTTGGACAGTTCCATCATCACGGCCGCTTAAATCTCTCAGTTTCTCTGACTAACGTTCTCCAGACGACGGGAAATCCTGATTGTGCTTCAGTCGCGTGTTCGTACGCGACGATGAATGTGGTCACATCGACGCAACTAATGAGCATTATCGCTTATCAGAGGCTTCATTATTTCCTGCTTTCCCATTTCCCTTTTTCACTCAGTGCTGGTACATTTGTCACATACATGTACGAGTAAAATCCACTCAGCTGGAGCAGGAAATGTCCTGGAACTGGACCAGGACAGTGTGATCAGCCTGGCCTGAATGTACAGAGAGTTTTAGGAAGAAAGTGTTTTCTTTAGAGATAGTGAATATTTTCCTACAACACGATTTGCAGCTCTGTTAAGATGCTCTTGCAACAATTAATCATACATTAATTGATTCAAATAAAAAAAAAGGATAAAATAGAAAATTCTTCTTCTCAGCTCAATCTGTTGGTGGATGTAGCGAATAGCTCATTTTTTGGTAGCCACTGTTGGTTAATATCTAGTCTGTTGGTGGTTATAGGTAAAGGCTCATTATTTTGCAGACAGTTTCTTGGTAGATCTATAGAGCTGATCACTATTTGACAGCCAGTCTGTTTGGTTATGTTTGGAACAGCTCATTATGTTGCAGCCAGTTTTAATGGTGGATGTATATAGTAGTTAACTATTTGGCAGGCAGTCTGTTGGTGGATCTATAGAACTGCTCACTATTTGGCAGCCACTCTGTTGAATGAAATTTAGAATAGCTCATTATTTCACAGTCAGTCTGTTGGTGGATATAGATAAAAGCTCATTATTTTGCAGACAGTTTCTTGGTAGATCTATAGACCTGATCACTGTCAGTCTGTATGGTTATGTTTGGAACAGCTCATTATGTTGCAGCCAGTCTTGTGGTGGATGTCTAGAATTGCTCATTATTTGGCATACCATTTCATTTAGGGTTCCCCATTGCAGGTCATTTGCCTCCATCTTGTCCTCCCCCTTGTGTCCTCTTCTGTTAAATCGATTGACCTCAGGAGCCGTCTCTGTGGTCTTCCTCTTTTCCGCCTTCCTGGCAGCTCCATCTTCAACATACTTTGTCCAGTATAATCACTCTCCCTCTCACTGCACATGACCAAACCTTCTGTACCTTCACTCTCTTACTTCATCTCCAAACTGTTCAGCCTAAGCTGTCCCTGGAATATGCTCATTCCTAATCCTGTCCATCCTGGTCACTCCCAGCCAAAATCTTCCTTCCCTTTCCCTTTTGCTGCTCTCCTTCTGTCTCGCATCACCCACGGCACTCGTCTCCACCCACTCAAAAACAGAGAAAGAAATCATAAATTACAAATGCGCAGTGGCATCCTTGTTGCATATTCTGTGCAAATACTGTCCAATCATTTGCATAGTTGTGCAAAATGGGGCATGACTGCCTGTGCAGTGTTTCTGAGTGCAGTGTTTTGTGGTAAAATGTCCTTAGAATAAATAAATGCTACTTACCCAGCAGCCTGTGGCAGTGGCATTATGTATATATTGATATGTCCAGAGTCAGTGGTTGTTGTGAGCATTAAGCTGGATGTTTTCTGGTCAGGTTTAGAGCTGCCACAGCTCTGGGGAAGATGCTGTTTCTCAGTCTTGTAGTGCAGGAACACGGGGCCTGTGACGTCTCCTGAGGCATAGATTTCCTCCAGAACTGGGAGATGAGTCCCAGCGATACTTTGTGCGCTGGAGTTCTTTTCCTTCCTTCCTGTCGTGGCTGCCGTGCAGCTGAGGCACCAACGTCTAGATGCAGTAAATGTACAAACAGTAGAAAGAGCATCTGTTTGCGCCGCTGCGTCCAAACACGCAGCCATTTTTTCTTCTTTTTCTTTTTAACGCAGAAAAAATAACAAGAAAATTGAGTAAAAGTATCTTGAGTACGGACGTGTAGAACTGCCACAGGGGAGGGAAAGAGAGTTTTCTCGTTCTAATGATAAAAGTTTTTAAAAAAGAGTGAGAGTTTACCTTTAAAACGTCCAGAAAGTTTTTCCGTACCAGTTACCAGCGCCATCAGCGCTTAATGATACTACACTATTTAAAAATGTAGCTCCAGGGCCTCGTTTAGTACCGGGTTTTGGTTCTCGTCCCTAATGACGAGGCAAGAGAGGAAGTTGTTTGAAATTCTTTGCATGATTGCGTGAAACACCATGAAGATGTTTCTCGTTCTTTGATGGAATCACGTCATCAGGACACGTATCGCAGGTCTTTAATCCCTGCTGCGGTCACACTGTAGACCACACCTGCACCAACTCTTCTCAAATTATAACACTGTCTCTCCTTAATGCACTGTTCACTTAGCAAAGATATCGTCGTTTTCATATAGTTTTTGTTTCTTGCACATATATAAGAATATTAAATTGTCTTTATTTCTTTTCCTTATTCCTACTTAGTACCTGTTTGGCCGCTGTAACGCTGCAAATGTCCCCATGTGGGATGAATAAAGGATTATCTTATCTAATCAGTTCATTAGGAACTCGAATTGAATATCAGTATTAAATTCAGGTGTTTCAAGGAAACACAGCTAAGACAACGAAACACGGGTGAATCTAATGAGGGCGGGGCAGACAATCAAGACTGGGGGCAGGAAGTGAAGTGATCTGAAACGAGGAGAGTTTCACAATAAAACAGGAAATATGACAGAAACATGAACGTAAGGGGAATGCCACGATGTATCAATGCTATGTTTCCAACAGTTTTGTTTTCTATTCCAACACGACTGTGTCCCAGTGGACAAAGACTGTAAAGACATGGTTTGACCTTGAGAACTTGACTGACCTGACCTGACCTCAACCCCATGATCAAACACTTTTGGGATGAACTGGAACAGAGATTGTGAGCCAGAACCTTCTCGTCCAACATCAGTGTCTGTCCTCACAATGAATGGACTTTAAATTTACCACAGAAACGCTTCAAATATCACGAGGAAAGTACTTGAATACGTTATTAGTCCCTGTTGGTGAAACGGTCAGGTGTCGTTTGTGTGACGCCGCAGTAATCAGGTCAGTAATCAGCCGCAGACCTGGTCACATGTTTCTATCTTCTACTCTCCTTTCATCGACTTGTGCGTTGAAGTGGCCGCAGCCGTGATAATGAACATATTCAGCCGTGCTGGTGGATGTTTGGTAAAAAGCCTCTCTCAGTGTGAAGTCGTTGGAGAGTGCCACGTTGAACGGCTCACGCTGTGAGCTTCTCTGGAGAGTTGCCTCAGTGAGACCTGGCATCTCTGGAGACAGAAGCAGTGGGACGTCCTGGTCTGCAGGAACACGAGGTAACGGATCAACGTCATGCTCGCATGCACGCTGCTTTCTGATTCAAGCGTCTACAGCGCTGGGGTTTTTAGAAATGCTGTTATTACCTCAACCATGGAGTGGTGGAATTATCTGATCTAAAGTAAGCAACTTTCTGTCTACAGGTTTTCCCAGATCAATCAGAATTTTTTGCCACGGGTAGGTGATCACCCCAAGTAGAGCTGCAATCGATTAATCTGTCGATTATTTTCACGACGAATCGAGTAATCGTTAGGTCCATAAGATGTCAGAAAATGTTGATCAGTGTTTGTCAAACCTGGAAATGATGATGTTTGTCCACAAACATGGTTTCTTTGTTTTACGGAGCAAAGAAATGAAGAAAATATTCACATTTTAGAAGCGGAAACAATCAGAAATCTGAAAAAAGCTTCAAACCGGCGATTAATTTAGTAATCGTTTCATCGAGTAATTGTTCCAAAAAAAACAAATCCTATCCTTGTCAAAATAAATCACATTTGAACAGACTTTGGTGTGTTTGCAGGATCATAAACTCCAGCAACAGACTAAGATTCATGCAAGACACAGCATCGAAACATGTATGAATGTTATAGACACATTCAGTCAGGTCGGCTCCGATCAATCCTCCATCTGACCTCAAGATTTTGTTGATCAATTCCAGTTGAATAACGACAATGAAGATCCTTTCCTTTCCTATTTTCCCTCCAGGGAATAATACATTCTCATATTGAGATCAGACCTCCAACAAGACTTAAAGACTTCTTAAAGACAAAACCAGCACCTGTCATTTTTACATTCTGATCCACAAGATCCAGAAGAACTTTCTGGATCTGTATAGAACTTTACCTGCTGATAGCTATGACCATGTTACATAAACATGACAGAATTAATGCTGCTCTGTGAACATGTCGCTGAGATATGTTGCATTTAAATTGACACCTAATCCGTAATCTACATTTTAGATTATAAAAGAGAGTCATTTCTCGAAAATGTGATTATTTTTTGTGACGTTACTAACAGACGTGCTAACAGAAGGACGAACTTATAGATAAAACAAAAACTCACGTGTATTGACTTTT
This sequence comes from Solea senegalensis, assembly GCF_019176455.1. Classification (NCBI taxonomy): domain Eukaryota; kingdom Metazoa; phylum Chordata; class Actinopteri; order Pleuronectiformes; family Soleidae; genus Solea; species Solea senegalensis. Next base: position 2,202,568 of record NC_058028.1, read on the forward strand.
TTTTTGTGGAATTGCTCTTAAATTTTAAGTAAAATGAAATGTGTAGGAACCGTGTGAAATCTTTGTTAAACAGCAGCAGCAGCAGTGGTGGCTCCAGACGTTTGTGTCTTCTGTGTAACAAACGGCATCGGTGTTTCAGACGCAGCCGAATCTAAAACGGATGAAAATGAGGAGCACGGCGAGCACAAGAGAAAATCATATCAGACATCATGTTCCCTTTGTTCAAAATAAATCTCCCCTGATTGTGCAGCAACAACAAGAGGAGTCATAAATAATTCAGCCGCTCCCTGACGGCTGCACCGGCTCTCCGACTGGACGCGTTCTTCTGCCGCTGCTCCTCCGCGATCTGCCCCCGCTTTTAAAATGGCAGCTTAATGCGTGTGACCTCTGAGTGGGACTCTGCCTTCCACTTCCACTGCCTAATTTATTCATTATCCCGCTCTCTGCCTTATTGGGGCTGCGACTCAAGTCGTAAATACTGGAGAATATCAAACTAAATGTGACGTGGGGAGGAAACGGGCAGGATTATTCCTGATGTATGTAAATAACGGGGGGTGAAATACGGACAACAAGGAAAGACAGGTAAATAAAACCGTCTCCCTCTGTGTGTCCACACGTCAGTCGTCTTCATTCGCGCTGATGTGGCGTCCCTGAAGCGTTGACTCTCGTCTCCACATCCGTGCACTCCAGCAAAAAGTTGTTGCCAATGTATGTTTCGTGTCACCAGAGGCGTTTGAAAGGAGTTTGGGTCCTACATCAAATTAAAAAATCCCCCTGAAAGCAAGAGCTCCACACATTTGCTGTTCAAGCAGAAGTTAAAGACAAACTGTCTGCTGTCAGCATTTATTACAAAGGGCCTTTCTCCCCAAAAAAAAAACCCGGCTATTTCTGTGGACGGCTAAAGCGGCTTCTTTTCTGTCACGAAACACCACAGTCTTACAGAGTTTGTGTCGAAAAAGCATCTTCAGCTCTGTTTATGTTCCCGTTACATCAGATGATGAGGGGGGGGTAACAATCTCAATATAAGTGGGATGTTTTTGAGAGAAGAAAAACGGATGAAAATGTTGATTTGCAATAAATGTATCTAATGTTATCTTAAAGCAAGCTGCTCCTGGAGTCACTGGTTGGCCAACGAAAGAGAAACAAGACGCGATTAACTCCGGGACAAACCAAGCTAAGCGACAGAACATGCACCTTTTCTTTACATGAAAAAATATCAGCCATACCATTACTGTCGGCTGATATTAGAAATAAGCTAAATATTCTTACTTATTCTTGTTTAAAGGAAAAGGCAGGGTGATGAAATCATCGTTTTCCCAAAGTTGAGTGTAGACATTTCCATTTTCAAATACAGAAAAATTGAGGCTCCGACTTTTTTGTTAACATAACTATTGTAAACTGCTATACTTATACTTACTAATACAAATGAATTATATATTATATTAAAATAATGAATTGTTACTACTATACTTGTGGTTTCCCAAGTTTGTTTTCTTACTAACAATGTCGTCCGATCACTCAAAACCATCAATAACAAATGGAAAAGTGATATTTTTGTCGCTCAGTGTGGACAGTTGAAAGATAATATAACTTATTATATAGATCATTTATTACTAAAAGTCGACAATATAACCCGGTTTGACTGTATCTGTTACGATCTGACACCAACTGCGATACAAGCACTTTTACCTGCGGCTGCTGACGTCACCGTCAAAGTTTTGCTGGCGCTTTTCCACTATGCAGTACCAGCACGACTCGGCTCTACTCAGTTTGGTTTGTTTTCCATGACTTCATAGCTCCTCCCCCATGTGGGCGGAGTCATCACAGCAACAGCTGCGTGAAACTGTCGTGACGTGGTTTTTCTAGGCGACACAAACACACAAACGAGTGACTTGCAAAGCAGTTCTTTTGGGTGAAAGTGAATCATTAGTTCAGATGACTTGACGGAACGGTTCAGTCCTTCAGTCACTGAACTGAAATACCAGTGAACGTGGCTCTCAATACACCAGACTCCTCTGTTCAACACATTTGCTTTGCTAAATGTTGGAGATTAACGAACGTTTTTTGGGATTTTTAAGTCTTTTTAAGTTTTTTTAACTTTGATCTACAGTTTGTTGCCTTCGATTCTTTTGTCGGACGTCGCGCTCATGACTCTTCAGTGACTAATCAGCGGCCGGCAGTCTCTTGACGTCACATTTTAGTATCGGCTCAGCTCGCTTGGAACCTCGTCAGAGCGGGAACTAAAGGTTCTATCACTGATGGAAAAGCCAAATAAACGAGTTGGGTCGTGCTGGAACTGTGTCGTGGAAAAGCGTTAACACTTGTGTGGTAGTGGGTGATCTGCTGTAGCCTCCTCAGATTTAAGGCTATCAATCAACACCCGGCTGCACATCTGATACCTGTTTTCCCTAGAAATCACATTATCGTTTAAAGTTCTTCTCCTCCTGCTGCTGCGTAAATCAAGCAAGCTGCCGACAGGAAAATGCCAAATGCTCATACAAAATCAATAGCGAACATCTACTTACTTACAGTATTTCTGCTTTAAATAAGGTCTATTGGTTTGTTTTTGCCACTCTGGGAGCAGTTTTGCAAAAACAGTGTTTCAGGGCTTGTGGATAAAAGAACGGATTAGACACAAAACGTTTGTGGAATGAACTTGTTCTTGTTTGTTTGGGCCTTAAGGGCCTCGAGTACCAAACTTACTGTCTCTGTAAAAACAAATATCTGGGAAGTTGTGAAAACTAATTCCACACTTCTTAATTTTAACATTTTAAAACACTGTAGGCTTCACAAAATATGAATATGCTTCTATCCAGCCTGTCATATTTTATCACCCGTACATAATCGAGCTGTCACTGCCCTGTGACACTCGTTGACTCTTTGGTGAGGTGGTGATTGTCTTCAGTGTCAGGATGAAGATTTTTCTGCTGCTGCTGCTGTCGCTGTGACAGTGGAACACTTAGGGCCGTCAGTGAAAGTGTGAGTAAAAGCAGTTTGCACTTGGCTTTACAAAGTTGTGTCGACTTAGTTTATTGATCCCAAAGCTGAGAAATGATTTTGTGTCGCAGCAGCAGCAGCCGCACAGTTTCAGGCACTTTATAACTCCTAAAATAAAGATAATATATTAGAGAAGTTATACAAACGGCTATGAAAATATCACATTAATATACAAGGATGTACACCACAGTGTTGGAAGAAAGAAATAAGAGATATATAAGATATTAGATTGCAAAAATCAACAACAATGAATATGTAGAGCAAGTATGGAGATTACTGGGTAAACTAATCAACACTGATGAATGCTGTATGTATGAAGTTTTTTGTAAAGATATAAATGACTGTATACATAATTTATATGCATTTGTAAATATTATTTATATTATATTTATATGTAAATAACTTGAGCTGTTCCAGTTGAAACTTCTCGACGAGGAACCTGAAAATTCACCATATCATTTCCGAGAATGCTAATTTCGGTGGCTAAATGCTTGCTAGTGCTGCCCAGTTCTTAGCGTAAGTCAACAAAGACTGTGAAGAAACAAGAAGAACAATATACTGTATTATTTACTACTACCAGTGACTAAATTATCCGAAGATTCGTAAGAAGTTGATGATGAGTCGTTGTCCACGGAGCGTTCACCTGAGCTGCTAACGTTAGCTGCAGCCACACCAGTCAGCATTTTTCAGCCTTCAGATATTTGTTGTTGAAATGAGTGTTTCCTGTGGTTGCAGGTGTTTCTTTGTCCAGATTTAAAACAATTAAACTCTGTCTATATTTTTGTTAAATGTATTTGTGACCACTTTTGACATTTTCCTTAAGGTCTGTGTGGATTTAAAGTGTTTTTTAAACCAGTTTATATGTATATGTAGTTGAAGTTATTTGTTGATTCAGGTGCAAAATCTTCACAGTTTATTGTAGAATTGAAATTATACATGATAAATATTCGGTGTATTTAATGCCTCTTTCTGGTCAAACAAATTCATATTTTGCCACTGGCCTTGTGTCACCCAGACTCCTCCCCCTTTTATAAAGCCTGGAAGCGCTGGAAGTTTCGTAGTTAGCTAACTAACCCTTTAAAAATAAATGACGCTCTTAGAGGACACCTTGGTGAGTGAGATTTGGCAACGTTTGATTCAATATTGGTCGGTCATTACCACGAAAAGTACCGCGTTTACTGGAGGAATCGTAAAACAGATTGAAGACCACGCACACCTTTTTTGGGATTACCCAAAAACCATTCTGAATGTTGGGTTACCACGGGACCAATATAAGTGGTTTAACTCCAGAGGGAGGTATATAAAAGAAGGAAGTTCAGCTTCTACAGATTCTCGACTGGCCTCGAGGAAAATGATAACCTTGTCTTGGCTCAAAAGCACCGAGTCTGATCTTTCCTGGAGAGTGTCGCGCCGCCGTGAATTAGATCAGTTTGTCTCCCCATTCTGAGCCAAACTGAGGCTAAACCAGAATCCTTGTTGTCTCGTTTTAAAGCTGATCCATTTTTCAAAAGGCAAAAGATAAACGTTATCGCCGGCGTCCTCGAGATAGAGACGTCGGATCAGAAAACACTTCTGGGTTTTGACTCTCGAGGACACTGACAAATGACGTGGAGTTTGTCATTTAATTTGTCAGACTGCAGAGTCTGAGAGAAGAGAAGAAAGCCGCGCGGCATTTGATTTCACTGATAACAGCCTGAGTGTTTCCTACATGGTCACCTTTGTTTCACTGAGAATCTCAGAGAAAGAACTCACGGAGACGGTTCATTAAAAACATCTCTGGTTAAGCTTCAAACTTTAAAAACGCCGCCCAGTGTGAGATACATGGAATACAGTAAATCTCATTTAGCTGCGGCGGGGATTCTGTGATGGAGCTGTTTTTAAATGCAAAAACTCTCCTCATTTAAATTCCCTTGTTTTGTTTTGTTTTTTATCAGCGTTGTAATATCACACAATATAAGAGACGGATGCAGGAAAACAATTACTGCCCACGACTACGAACACACAGTAATATGTCACAATATAAGTCATTTATATTTTCTACGCTCGCAAGTAGGAGCCTATTAAATAATGTGCGGCACTCAAACACACACGGGAACATTGTTAACGTGGATTCATGTGGATTTTTTTATTGTTTTTCTGAGCGTTTGTGTCGTCAGAACTCACACAGAGGTCAAGTCGAGCTGCTGTTAAACCATCAGAGGTGGAAAGTAATGAATGACATTTACTCACATTACTGTAATTAAGTAAGTATTAGTACATTTTGGAATTAGTAGCTTTTGGAACTAGAATGTGGAACTTTAAGTAGATTTTGAAACTATAAGTAGAATTTGGTACTATAAGTAGATTTTGAAACTATAAGTAGAATTTGGAACTATAAGTAGTTTTTGAAACTATAAGTAGAATGTGGAACTATAAGTAGATTTTGAAACTATAAGTAGAATGTGGTACTATAAGTAGAATTTGGAACTATAAGTAGTTTTTGAAACTATAAGTAGAATATGGAACTATAAGTAGAATTTGGAACTATAAGTAGTTTTTGAAACTATAAGTAGAATATGGAACTATAAGTAGAATTTGGAACTATAAGTAGTTTTTGAAACTATAAGTAGAATGTGGAACTATAAGTAGATTTTGAAACTATAAGTAGAATTTAGAACTATAAGTAGATTTTGAAATTATAAGTAGAATTTGGAATTAAGTAGATTTTGGAACTATAAGTAGATTTTTAAACTGTAAGTAGAATTTGGAACTATAAGTAGATTTTGAAACTATAAGTAGATTTTGAAACTATGTAGAATTTGGAACTATAAGTAGTTTTTGAAACTATAAGTAGAATTTGGAACTATAAGTAGTTTTTGAAAATATAAGTAGAATGTGGAACTATAAGTAGAATTTTAAGTAGTTTTGAAACTATAGTAGTAAACTATAGTAGGAAACTATAAGTAGATTTTGAAACTATAAGTAGAACTATAAGTAGAACTATAAGTAGATTTTGAAACTATAAGTAGTAAGTAGTGAAACTATAAGTAGGAACAAGAACTATAGATTTTGAAACTATAAGTAGAATTTGGAACTATAAGTAGTTTTTGAAACTATAAGTAGTATGTGGAACTATAAGTAGATTTTTAAACTGTAAGTAGAATTTGGAACTATAAGTAGTTTTTGAAACTATAAGTAGATTTTGGAACTATAAGTAGATTTTGGAACTATAAGTAGATTTTGGGATTAAATAGATAAACCTAACCCTGCAGTAGTCGAGTTGTGGTAGAACTGTATAATGGAAAAGTGTCATTAAAGGTGGGGTTAAGAGTATTGAACCCTCAACCTCTCACTTGAAAGGCGACTCTGTCCACCACTGATCCACTGTGGTGTCAGTGCCTCAGAAACTCTTACAGTCACCTTGTACAGGAACAGTTAAAAACGCCAAAGGTCGCTGTTGTACATGTTTGACATTCACAGGTTTTTACTGCCAAAGGAAACAGGAAATCACCTCCTCTCATCTTTCAGGTATTTGTCTACAAACTTGTCACCGTGTTACGAGTGGAGTTTGTCTCAGTCACTGATCGTTAGTCACACACCGTTTCCCCGGGTTTTTAGGACGTGCGTGTCATTGTGAAGCAGCATGTTTACAGAGCAGAACCAGCTCTCAGCATCTGGGTGGCACTCTTGATTAAACTCGCAGCCGGCGCCCGCTCCCCTGTGTACTCTCCCTTTTTGGCGAATAAATTGGAGTGAGCTGACCTTTAATCAGATATGCACAGCAAACTTTAATGTGTAAGCCTGCAGAAGCAGACATGTTAACTCCAATTAATCAAGTGAATGTCATTACAGCGGGTCACGTGTCGGCGACGCCTCGCAGTCACTCACAAACATCACTTTTTATGCACGTTTTTGCATTTTAACCCTTTGAAAACAGAGCGTTAAGGCTGTCACTATGTTAAAACGTACATACAGAGGCCAGAAGAATGCTAATGAAATGATTATTTCTTTTTCATCAATTATAAAAACACACCTGAGCAAACAAGTACTCAAAATTGTTTCAACCGGATTGGATTTGTGAAATTTGGAAATACGTCACAGTTAAAAGTTCGTTTTTATGAACGAAAATAAAAGAAAAACAGTCTATTTTGTGAATTCTTCACAATTATGGCTTCTTATTAAATAATATGTGATTCAAAATGAATCATAACTTTGACTCAGCGACACATAAGTAGACGGAAAAAACATTTTGTAAAGTTTTTCTTAATTTATTTTTCTTAGCATGGCTTTTTTCATCACAGATTCATAAGCACATAGCATCAGGAAATAGATGATTTCTCCCGCCGCTACTAAAAAGCTGAAACTACCTCATAATTTTAGCCACTTTCAGGCTGTAACGTGTCTTTAAACATTTTGGACAGAAAACTGTCCAAAATGGAATAAGGAAGTTATATTTCTTTACTTGTAGTTGTGTAAATAAAATGATGTCATGTTGGAAATAGTGAATTCTGTGTTTAACACATACTTAACACATAAAATCATGTATATATAGTCTGTGAGTGAAGCAGAAATCTGCATTTATATGATTGTTATTGACAAAAACGTTGTCTTGTTTCTCACATGACATAGTACCTGTCAGTGTTGATTTACAGTAAGATTAAAAAATGTATACATTTGATAGTTGTCTAGTTTTTATATGATGGAAACGTACATATTTTAAGATTCAAAGCAAAGTGATGACGTGATTGCAGTGATTTTATCGCCTGACATTTTGTGTAATGAACAAATTTTGATTATGAAAAAATGTATTTTATTTTTTGGTTTTTATTCCCTGAAGAATTGAATGATAAAACAAAACAAACGGTGAGTGCAGGTCAGTGAGGAGCCAGACACGATCAATACAAGTAATTAGGCAGGAATTAAAATGTCTAACAAAAAAGGTCACGAGGAAGTGGAAGCTAATTACAAACAGGACGACTGCCGAACTAAAGTTTTTTATTCCAGTGATGTTTTATGAATTTTCATAATCTCAACATCTCTGATGTTGATCTGATGTTTATTTACTGTATAACATCAGTCATTTAGAGCCAAATGTGCTCTTTCTGTGCCAGACTGCAGATTAATCTGATGCTAATCTGATGTCAAGAGTCACAGAGATGAAAATTACATCAAATAAAAGAACATTTAAGAGAAAAAAAATCATGTATTATTTTAGTTTTCTCAGGAGGAGGAAGCAACACACAACAGTTTTTGCCTTCTGAGTTTAGATTGGGTTAGATTAGGTTAATAGGTTAGGTTTGATTTGACCACATTAGGTAAAGTTGGATTATATTGGATTAGATTAGATACACTGCCTTAAAATTTGATTATGTTAAATGATAGTGATGACCATTGGATAAATAATAATAAAAGCACAGAAAAAAAACATTTTATTAATCAGATTATGGTTGTTTGGATTAGATTCAATTAGATTAGTTTGTATTAGGTTGGACTAGGTGAGGTCAGGTCTGGTTAGATTTGATTTGACCACATTTGGTTAGGTTATATTATATTGGAGTAGATTAGATTAGATACATTGCTTCAAAAATAGGATTATGTTGACTGATAGTGATGAACATTGGATTAAATAGAAGCATGGCATCAACAAAAAAAAGATTAGAAATCAGATTAGAATTGCTTGGTTTAGTTTAAATAATATATTATATTGGATATATTATTATATTATATTTTATTACATACAATTACACAGGATTATTTATCAGATATGGGTTGCTCAGTTTAGATTAGATTATATTGGATTAGATAAATCTGGAGTTGGTTAGATTGGTTTGTCTTAAATTAGATTGGAGTAAAATTGGTTAGATCACATTATCGGAGATTAGATAATATTGTATTTAGATATGATTAGTTAAACTGAATTAGATTAGGTGTTTTGACTTTGTACAAAGTATTAAAAGAATAAGAAAAACATACTCAAGATAATAATCTACAGCATGTGTAAAAGAGGATACAACAAGAATATAAAATGTGTGCGTGTGTGTGTGTGTGTGTGTGTGTATATGTACACGTTATCACTGTAAATATACTTTTACTTTGGAAAATAGTTTGGAAAAACTACTTATCAGGATGTGTAGAACAGTGTTAACACACTGTTAACACACAGGTGGGTGTTCCACATATTCTGATGTGATTATCTGCACAAAGGCTGCAGATTAGTAATCAGATTAACAGAAGTGAGTGGGTGAAACGCAGAAACACTAGATTCATTATCAGTAACTGGCAGTTTGGGGATATCGCTCTGTATCTGGAAGCAACTCATTAAGTAGATGTTTTCTCTCGCTCTCTCTATAATTTGACAGTGGATTCACTTCTAATCATTTCATTACAGACTCGATATGAACCGCGTTTTAATTGCAGATGTTTTTCCCCAAACATTTTCATCTCCACGTCTTAAACGCTCCGGCTTTGGGCTTCTCGCCGGGGAAATTGATAACCTGTTTTTGCAAATGATGCGTCACGCATGCAGAGTTAAGTGTACCTGAGAGTGGGAATTTAATACGCTGGAAATGAACATTAACGCGGCCTCCAAAGAAGTAGACGACATGTTGAGGGGCTGAAGGAGAATCCAGTGGAATGGTTTGATCTGTTTTCTTTGTATCGACGGAAGATTCCCTCTGAATAATTGAATTACACGACGCTAATTGAACGCTACGGCCGACCTGTTTTGCCCGATTGATGAAAAGAGCGAGTTTGTAATGAGCGTTTTAATCAAGAGCGAAGCTGAAATCCATCCCTGAACACAGTCGATGCGGCGCACTAAACGCCGATCGCAGGAAATTATCTATTGACGAGTAAACGGTTCGGACCATACTAACCATGACATGGAGCCTTTTCTGAGGCTTTTAAAGCAGAATGGAGTGAACTGTGAGGTCGTACATCTGTGTTTGGCCTTGGAACAAAAACACTCTGAACTTCTTCTGGAAAAACAGCATTTTGTTCAGTTTTTGTCTCTAATCAATGTCGGACATTAACTCGACAAAGAAACAGAGGATGCTGGGAAATCTCATGTAGAAAGAAATCAATGATTCAAAGGTAGAATATCAATCACATCAATATACTACACTTTCCTACTCTACAACTCCTAGGTGTTTTATTTAAAGTTACACATTTACGCGACTCATAATTATTATGTTATTTGTACCACTTTTTAAATAAGTAATGGAATTTTTCCTGTCAAATAAAATGAGATAAATAACTATTGGATATTATGGACACAAAGAATTAATTAATTAATCTTTCGATTATCTTCATTAAATGTCGGAAAATGTTGAAAAATGTTGAAAATGTGGAAACAATGATGTTCTCAGATGTCTCGTTTTTGCCCACAAACCAAAAATGATTCACTTTTAATGATTTCTTTGTTTTATGGAGCAAATAAAAGATAAATTATTCACATTCAAGGAGCCGAAAAGTCAAAAAGCTTGTTTCAATTATTGAAAAAACACTCAACTGATTAAACGGTTACCAAAATAGTTGACAATTAATTTAGTAATTGCCATGAACGTTTGCAGCCCTAACTGCATTATTTTTTTTGTTTTGATTAATATTAGTAATGAAGAGATAGCAACTAAAAACTCACTTCTAATTCAAGTGTTGTTACTGTACCACTTCCAATGTAAACAAGCCCGTGACAGCATTACTCCTACTTTTAGAAACACTTCTCTCCATCCGATTTGTAACAGAAACCAGATTTGTGATGTGCATGATGCGTGAAAGTGCGGCTACTTCCTGTTACCCCTGACAGTCGCGGTTGCCGCTCGTCATTAAGCGCAACAAGTAGAAGAAACTTTAACCCTCTTTGTTTTTTTCTGTGACGTATGAGATAAAGTAGAATGTTTTAGTTCTTTTTGTGGCACTGACCCAAAACTACAAGTTGGGTCTGGCTCCACCCATACTGTACCGTATCATTACTCTGGTTTGCCGAAACAGGAACGTTTGGGGCCGGTTATTTTGGTACTAATCCTAATGGAAACGCCAAAAAATAAGTTTAAGTTGAAGCTCCATCAAAATAATCTCTGAGACGCTGTTTGAGGGTTGAAACCCGACATTGGGTCTGAAATAAAGACTTAATTTGGAGTCTCCAACGACGTCGGCAACATCTGCCTCGCATTTTCTCAATGAACCCTAAAACCTCTGAAGGACATGCAGAGTATATGAGAACGTTTTAACATTTTATGAAGTCGTACTATCTCACACACACACACGCGCACAACTTCATATCCATAATAGATGTGCGGCTCAGCCAGGACAGCTGTGTACATATGTTTACAGCTGTTGAATGCACCGCGAGGACTCACTGAATCCTGGAAAAACATCTATCCATCTGAAGTGGATGGATCCCAAAGATCCTCTGAAGGCTGAATCAATAATACATGTGAATGCTCGCAGGAGTGTGGAATCGAGCCGTTCACGGATGTCACGCGGTGCCGTAAAGGAGCCGAAATGAACGCGTCTTCGGTTTATTACTAAATTATACACAGGGCAAATTCAATATTTACACATTTTTGGAAAACACTGCTCTCGCGGCGATAACGTAGTTGGAGATCCACACCCAGGATCTTGGAAGATTAGCAATGTTTTTGTTTAGTTTAATCAGGAAAAGTTTGATCATTTCTGTCATAAACTGCACTCCTAAAAAAAACTTCATATGGACCGAAACGTAAAGAGCAAAAGTCGATTCTCAGTTTCCTTGGAATTAATTGTTTATCTCAGGTGTTTTTATGACTTTTATCAGCCATAATGTTGCTGCTGCTTCTTCTTCTTCTTCTTCTCTCCATCATCTCTGTCACTGCGTAACATAAACCTAATGTTTTTACGACACGCGTTCAAAAGTGCAGCTTCATCCTGTGGTGGCTGCAGTTTTACGACAGTTCTGTTCTCTCGCTGCCATAAAACTAAACAAAAACACGACCCTCACCTTAAACCCTGATGTGTATTTATGTTAGAAGAATAAATACTTTAAATTCAACATTATTCCATTCAGAATACCTGAAACTGCAATAAATTCTTTTGACAGGAAATAGTCTCTTTCTTCTTTTTGCCTCTTTCTCTTTTCCCACTCTTTTCTTTCCCTCTTATCTCTGATGCTTCTTCTTTTCCCGCTCTTTTCTGTGGCTCTTCTTTGTCTTTTTTCTCTTCTTCACTAGGAGTGTGTGCATGCGTGTGTGTGTGTGTGTTGCCTCTTTAGCTCGTCCTCTGCCATAAACAGAAAAGCTCTGTTCTTCTAAACCGCACAGGTCAGTGAAGTTTTTCCACTTTTAACCGCCTTTAGCTTCATGTGGGATTAATGGTTTGCGTTTGGAGGCTGCGGCTTCCACACGAACTGTTTAAAGGCTTTTTCCGCTTCCAAGGCTCTCGGTGTAGACTTTGTAGAAAACGTTTATAATGTTCAATTTTTCATCTTAAGGTCAGTTTCATTTCATCCGTGCTGTTGCATTTCAGACAAACAGACGTCAAATGTTTTTACCACATTTGATTGGACGGAAGTCATGACGCTCATCCACATCCTCTTATGTTCTGACGCCCAAGTGAGGAAAATTAGACTAATTAATATTCACAGTTATTAATGACCTAAATATAACAATGGGTTAACGCTTTTTCACCTGCAAATGTGTGTTTATATTTATGTACATGACACGCTGCATGTGTCAACAGGATGTTAGCATATGTACGGTGTGAGAAGTCGTTAATCTCACCACATTCTGCATTTTAACGTCTTAATTCCTCATATACGAGGCTTTTGTTGCACATTAGCATGAAATAAATAACATTTTAAAGGGAATAAACGGGATGAATATGATACCATCCATTGCTGTGACGCAAATATTGCTAAGTATTTCACTGAGATAAGCTGTGCTAGTATGTGTGAATTATAGTATGAATTGTGGTTAGGTTTGGGTTAGTATATGCTGTGTCGTATATTGTTGTGCTGTATTATTTTTTATTTTTTTTTCAATTAAAATGGGCTAACATAAACATACCTAGCTTAACCAAGTATCACTTAGCTCTCAAATTTTGGGCAACAGGCTAATGTCATGCTAACATGCTCAAAGTCAGTACGTTTACACGAGCAGTTTAATCAAGCTAAGCTAATCGGACTACGACAAGCTATCGGACAACTTGCAGAGTTTTAGTACGAGGATAAGAAAGTCCGACAAAGACTAGCTCCATTTTAGTCAGACTAACGTGCTTACATGACATTAACGCCGTGTTTCCACTGGCACGCCTGGAAACACGCGGGTTAATCTCCAACAATTACCAGAGAAATGTCTAAAATCTCAGTGCTCCGGTTCATGTAGGAAGTATTGAACAAATATTGTTAATGAACTGATTCTAATGATTCAGTTACACTGAAAACAACTGCTTTGCAAGTCACTAGTCGCTCATGTGTGACGTAAAGTCGAAGTCACCGCAGTTTCTTGCAGCCGTGCAGTGAAGACTCCGCCCACGTTGAGTACGTACTATTTCTGTAGTGGAAAACAAACCTTAACAGTTTGAATTATTCTCTTACTAATGAGACTTTTAACAATGACTTGATGATTTCAAAAGAAATCAGGGCTTCCCTTTCGCTCCTGCTACTGTTTTAATGCCTTTGTCAGGACACGGAAAATCAATCAATCAATCAATCAAACAAACAAACCGGAAAAAACATGAACTCGCTGTATATGAAAACAAAAGAAACTCAATCTCCGGATGTCAATTCCACAAAGACTTCTCTCACTATGAGGGAGTAGGTTCTGCTGCTTTTTTAGTTGAGGGTGAAATAAAAACCAAACCTGAATGATGGTTTTCTCTCCATTCACCTCCGACAACCCGGTTCTTTTCACTGTAACTGCGTTTGTTCCACCAGCCGCCATTAACCCGACCTATAAGGAGAAGCTGCTGCACAGTGACAGACAAGCTTCCTATGAGCCTTTAATTTCCCATGAGGTTTCGTACCGGCGCGGAATTGCGTAGTAAAAGAGAAGCACAAAAGGAACTGGACTGAAACGCTGATACTGGTGTTATTTCTCAGCAACTCCACATTTACTTTAACTTTAAGTGTGTGTATGTACGTCTATTGTGTTTTCATACTTAATTGAATTTGATTCACGGTAAAAAAAAAAAATAATAATAATAATAAGTTTTTGGGTGAAACGGCAGCGGATAAATTTAAACCAAAGAAATTGACACGCGCCGCGTAATCTTCCCACGACGTCTTTTTGCAAACAGACGGATAATGAAGCCTCTGGTTTCCTGTTCGCTCTCTTCATCCTGACACACACTGACAGACACATTTGAAATTGAAACACAAATTAGAGAAAAGCCTGAGTATTTACCAGCCTGGAGAGAATCCTGATGTTTTCATGGCGGGTGAGGGGAAAGGAAAGGTTGTTTTGTTTTTTTTTAACCTGTTTTGTTGATGACTGCTGCATCGCCTCCGCCTCCGCCTCCACCTCCACAGCCTGTCAATGTGACAGCGCTGGCGGCGCCCGGGCATTATAACACTGACATTATTTGCTGAAGGTAAATAAGGAGTAATATAAAATATACCTGGGTAGCAAAAAAATGATTCATAGTTAGTCTTGGCTCTTGTTTTCGGACAAGTTGTCACATTTATTTAGCAAATTAGGCTCATGTTTGGAGCTTTGTGGAACCTTTTTTTTTTTAAGCCCTTGAGGAAAGATTGTAAAAATAACATTTGATGAATTCCCTCACAATCATTGATCGCTATGAAGTGACGGGATTATATGCGGCAAACAAGGTGCCAATACTTTATTGCGTACTATTTTTAGTATTCAATTAATTCTGTAAAAATTTCCAGCAGCTCAAAGGCGGCTGCATTTCTCTCGTTATCCTGCTTTAGAGGCTTAGACGTAACAGGATATGCTAAGACTTGTCGTGCTAAGCCGTTGTAATCTTCATGCTTGAATTTGTGAACAGAAAACCATGGGGTGTTTTTTCCCCACTTGCTGTTAAAAATGATGTACTGGCGGAAAAAAGTAGTTTTTTTTTTTTTAATTATCCCAAAGGAAACTTTGCTAGGCCTTTTCTTTTTTTTCCCGCTCACGTTTTTTGATTTACGGATTAAAAAAAATGTCATGAATGGAACGTTTTGACATTTTGGGGGGGAAAAAAAAGTCTTAAAATATCCCATTAAAGTTTTTATGCTCGAGGGAGGTGGAAAAGTTGGTGTGTGGATGAGGAGGAGGTGAATGGAAATGGATTCAGTAAATAAAAGAGGATGGTAAGAAGTCACGTGACTGAAATGGCCATGAATTTAGCTAAAAAAAAAACTTGTGACAATTATGAAGTGCAGTAGCTGCAAAATGTGACAATATGTCAACAGCTATTGACGTTCTTTATTTAACATCATCAAGTTGAGTCTTATACTGCGATCTGTTTACGTCGGAAGTCTTTAATTCGAAGTTGTCGCAGTGAAGGACAGAAAATCTTTAATGAAAAACGTTCTTAAATGCCATTTTTCTTGGGGAAATTCAGTCGATTCTCAGTTGCATTTGAACTGATTGTTTGTTTCAGGTGGTTTTTTTTACAATAAACAGCTGAAATGTTGCTTCTTCTTCTGCTTGTGCCTTTTAATATCTCTCCATCATCTCAGTCACTACGTAATACGTAACAGAAACAAAAACAACAGTTCTGGTTACCTCCTGCCATAAAACAAAACAAAAACAACAACTCTAACCCTAAAAATGATTTAATTTATACCCAAAACTGCCATATATACTTTTGACAAGAAGTAATTCTCTTTCTTCTTCTCTTTGAATTTGAAAGAATTGGGGCACAAACCTTTCTGGGGCTAGCCGTTGTTAGCTATGCGAGTCAAAAACAACACTCTCCACTTTATTTTTGCGCACAAAAACAGCGTAGAAACTTGCTCACAGATTAAAAATTGAACAGTGCTAACGTATTTCCTGCTATTAACTGTGAAAGTAGCAGTGTTTTTACGATTGATGTGAGTGGCAGCCGTCTTGGAATCCTATATCACGGTTTGCGAGGTTGCTTTGTCTTTCCAACTCGGAAATTCCAACTTCTGACTACAACTGGAACACACCATTGTTATCCCCCTGTGGTGATGCAGACGTTTGCGCCACCTGCTGCCCATCTCGGTGAACTGACTGCCCATAAAATAAGCCTTTTCTCTGAGGAATCTTTTAAAACTCGGTTCAAATTAGCATTTCAGTGGAGACCTAGCTCGTTAGGATTCAAAAGAGACGTACAAAGAGGGTGAAATGCCTAATTTGTGGTTTCGTTTGGTGATATATTGTTATAGATTTAATAGAATATGGAGCATTACCACATGACGTCACAAAAATATGAACTGCTACTCATAACATGATAAATATGTTGATTATTTTACTGATTCATTGATTTGTTATTTTGTAACATGAAGAAAAACTGAGAAAATGTCCTCAAAGAAAAGCTGAAAATTACAAAACTGTATTTTAATTTTGGGAAAATTCCACTTAATCCGGTGAATCCATAATTAAAATAGTGGATAATTGACAGTTCAGAGCGGTGTTTCTTTTTCCAAATTGAAATTCCAAATTTGAAAACAAATTATTGTTCCGTGTGAACATACCACATGAATTATTAAGGATGAACACCTGACTCACATATGTAAACCCCCTCCCCACCTCCCTGTAATAACGTGTTTTTCACAGAGACTTCCGTCCGCCAGCTTATGTGGCGTTCACTGAACCGTGAAATCACTTGGTCTCCGTGAAGTCAATTTGCATTCTCAGGTTAAAGCTCAATGGCGCAGAGGGAGGCGGTTGTAAAACCTTCATTTGCTCTATCAGACCTGTCGTCTCTCATTATAGTCGCACAAAATGATCCGAGTGTCATTACTCCCGACGCAAAAGGATGCCGCGTGCTAATGGCACGAGACGCCGCCTCGTACTGTTTTTAAAACCATCGCGGCCTGATGCAATTTTCACCTCCATCCGTCATCATATGCTGTTTTCTATTTTTGTTTACAACATTTTGCCGAGTTAATGAAGTTGGATCGTCGCTCGTGCGCGCGTCCACAACACAGCCCCGAGTGGAAATAATCAAAGAAAACTTGGAGATTATTTATGGTTTTTTTGGGGTTTAATGGGAGCCGGTGGAGCAGTGGGAATCGTTTGTGTCGTTCGTATGGATGTCATGTCCTCGCGTCTGCTCGCAGCCTCGCGAAGACTCTGCAACTCTGCTCTTCATCCTCCTCAGCTCATGTAATTCATCCCCCTGTTAATATGAGTCTAAACCTGGAACATTTCCATTAAACCCCCATCGTGTTGTCTGGCGGCGACGGAGCCAGAAACCTGTGCACGCTGCATTAAGACGTTCACAACTGTCTGTGGGGGGATTATGAGTGTAATTGGTGGAACCACATTGCAAAACAGTCCTGGAGGAATTAGGGGAACGAAAACTGAAATCCTGATGAGTAATTTCTTCATATGGGAGAGAATGTAGTTAGATTTTTGATGTAGAACAGAACAGAGATGCTGATTTATCAGAGTTTTATCGACGTGACCTTGTTTTAAGACGAGTTTATAATGCAGCTTCCACTTTTCCAAGATGCCAAAACACCACGACACAATTCTTAATATATAAAATATGACCGTCTTTAAATAGACATAAAGATCCGTCTGTGCAATATGCTGCTAATTTCCGCGCCGTGCCATCTGGAGTTCAATACGATGGCCAGATAAGTGTAATATATGGTGATGTTCGACGCTGGCAGCTGGCTAATTGTACTATTTATGTTTATGTTCTTTCTTTTTCTTCATTTTTTCCCCACCTCTACTTATTTAACTATCATTATATGCGTAGCTTGAATTTATAAAGTCACCATGGGGACGATGAAGTTTCTGGTGAAGTTGCACTATTTCACGTCGTAACAGCGTTTCTCCAGTGTTTTTCCGTATCATAGATAGTCTAGCGTGTTTTCGTTTTGTTGTCATGTCTGTGGAGACGTTCTTGCTCTCGCTACATACGTCACAACGGTCTCGTTCCAGGAAACGGAAATCACTTGCGAAGCTCATTGTCTCTGTGGTCTCCCACGTTTTTAAAATCAACTCAGATTTGAACATCCTCCAGTGTGATGCAGCAGAGAAGTTAGTATAATTCCCCAGAGGACCACAAGGGGGCGATAGATGACTGAATTTTAGTTCAAGAATTTGCTTAAATGAAACACGTTTAGCGTATGACGCATACGAGTGGACACTAGTGGACTGACCACTGGTGTCGTCCAGGGCTAAGATTTAAAAAGTGGTTCAGTTCAGGTTAGAGTTCGTTTTTAACTCATGTGTGTCAAACTCGAGGACCGTGGGCCACATCTGGCCCATCATACAACTGTATTTGGCCCGTGAGATATGTGAATATGTCTTTCCTGCTGCTCCATTGACACACTTATTAGTACAACAAATGTCAAATTACGGCCCCCCGGAAATAAATAAACCAGCCCCTCATTTGTATTTTGCACCCTCTCTTTTTTTTTGCTTTATACGTCCAATAAATATAACTGATTTAAGATACATGTGACGACTGTCAGGTCATGACTATAATGCTTATTTTAATGGATGGTTAGTGCTAAGGCTTTGTTTAGTCTGTCCAAATAAACTGTACAAACCTGTGTGTGGTTCATGGCATGAACCATATTTCTTAAATTAAGATTATTCCTGTTTTTAAGGCTCTTGTAATATAGTAAATTTGATTCTATCACATTGTTGCTGCAAGGCCACAGCTAACAATTGACACTAAACTCTCTCTTCTTCACTCACCATGACAACGGGGTAAACTGTTTCCTCGCGAAGGCCAAACCATGTGACTAAAAAACTGGATCCACGACCTTGAGTAAAGAATTTTGTCATATTTTTCCCCCAAGGTCGAGAAATAAAAAACTTTCTACTTCAGCATTTGTTTATGAGTTAAAACACATTCAAAGATCATTGAAATCCAAAGAATTTGTTTTTATGTGTCATCATAAATTATTTATCACGACATCGGCCGCGTTTTACTCTTTTATCTGCCATTTGTTGTCTGTTGCTGCAGCTTTTATATAATGTAATTTGTTGCACGTTTATAAAGGCTGACAAGGGATTAATGGACATCATGGACAAAAGTACGTCACAATATTATGATGTTGTGTTTTATAAACCGCTCGTGAAGTGTTTGGATGCTTCTCCAAACAGGTGATGGATGGAGGCGAAGCAGCGCTGCTGTATTTATCAAAGCACTTGATTCAAGCTGCTGTGCAGAGAAAAAAAAACAGGACAATCTATAACACGAGTTTCTGTGCAAAAGGATGAAATAAATGAGATTAAAAAGAATAAAGTAGATAACGGTTTGAAGTTGAAATAAATACAAAATATGTCCAATAATTAGGCTCGTGGGGCGTTGCATTTCGACCGATAGCTCCTGCATTTCTTCGTCAACATTGGTGCGGCAAACACTGGTTCCCTGATGAAGTCACTCGCCAGGTTTGAAGCCTGTCAGGTGAAGCGTTGGACAGCGATGCGCGACACGAGATCCAAACACTGCTTTTCTGAGAAACAGAGAGAGAGTCGTGTGGAGCTGAAAGACTTCATCGTCACTGCGTGAACCCATTTGACCCGTTGCTTTGAATGTAATATGGCATTTGTTTACATTTAAAAGTCACGTACTACAGCTTTAACCGATGCTGTTGTCACTGAAGTATCATGGGAATAATGTTTACCGGGGCCACAATGATTATTTTCTCGATGAATCGAGTACTTGTTTGGTCCCTAAATTGTCAGAAAATGCTGAACAGTGTTGATCAAACTTGGAAATGATGATGTTCTCAAATGTCTTGTTTTTGTCCAAAAACCAAAACGATTCGGTTTGAATGATTTAAGAAGCTGAAAAAACCCAGAAACTAATCCTAGTTGACGATGAATTAAGTCATTGGTTAATTGAATAATCGTTGGAGGCCTAATGTTTACCAGAGGAACCCTTAAATGTGGTCTTGATCCAGTGCCATCCCACGGCATTTACTTTGACAGTAATTAGAATATGAGGTTTTTATCTGTTTATCTGCTGGCCAAAGTGAAGTCATTCTTAACCTGGAGCCTTCATCATGCTAAAGAACGTCTGAGCCTCCAGTGTGATGACACGCACGGCCACCAAACTCTGAATCTTCAACTCTAGCGTCAAATCAGTCCGGCTCTACGGATCTGAGGCACGGAGAACAACATAAGCAACACAACAACGCACAGGATACAAACCTTCATCAACACCTGGGTGAGAAGAATCTTCCAAATCAAGTGGTCAGGCAAGATCAGCAACCTTTGAGCTGTTGGAAAGAGCAGGACCAAACCCCAGTCGGAAGCCAGATCCTCAGGAGGAGGTCAACAGAAATTAGGTCCCAGAGACGAGTGCAATGGAGGTAGAAGTAAGTACAACCTGGAGGTAGCCACACGCGCCTCGACTATTCCACCGCACTTTACGCTGGCGTCGCTCAGTCTTCTCTGAGGCGCCTTCCATGCAGAGCAGACCACGGCTGCTCCTCTTTTAACAAACGCACACTCGACGAGAGCTCATCACTCCGGTCCTTTCTTCTCTCCACCGGCTCCCGGTGCGTTTGATTTTTAACGGCCTCGCCCCAACCTCCAGTCTGTGTGTTACGGTCCACCGTCAGCTTCTGCTGGATGTAAACACTGTGGTGACCGAGCCTTTTTCAGTTGCTGTGGAATAAGAATAAGAATAAGAGTTATCACTGACCTGGGTCTCCTCAAATCTACACTCAAACCTGTTTATTCAGAATGGCTTTTAATACCCAGTCGTGTGGTGGCACTTTTTATTCCTTTTGTATTTTTTGATGCTCTGCTCTGTGTTTATGAAATAGTTTTAAATGCTGTGTATCTGTGATATTTTGTCTAGCACCGACAGGACAGATGTGCTCTAAATGAGCAATCTTCACCTCCCAACATAAAACCAAACAGCCCAAGCTCCACACTCTTTAGATATCTAAATATATTGCGATTTTCCCCTGTGGATCAGCCACTTATACCTTGAACCGGCGCTGCTCCGTTGTAGCCATGATTCAGCTATAATTATCACTTAGAGCAGGTTTTTCTTTCGTTCTGACCCGGTCCTTTAGTTCCTCACCTTGGTAACCTTGTCCTCGAGCAGCAGCATATTCTTCAGCATTGAGCTGACACACACACACACAAACACACACCATTCATTCATTCTTGACCTCATGTCAAAGGTTTGTAAAAGTTAATAAAAAGGCTAATTATTTAATCAAACTGCTTCTGCAACCAATTTTCCCTGAAACTGTTGCCTCGGTTGGAGTCGGGGACCGCTGGGATGGCGGTGTTCATTAGTGTCTGATGGTGGTTTAGATTAGCACAAATGGCTCAGACTGAAAACAGATGCTTGTCCTTAAAAATCAGGTTTGTCCCCAGTTGACTCTGAGAGGGTTTTAAAGGCGACATAGAATGCTTGTATCACACATATATGTTAGTTATGGAGGTCTACTTACATATATTAACTTGTTTTCATGGTTAAAAACCTCCTAATCGCTGCAAACGAGCCGATCAAAATATCTCCTCACTGACGCTCTCGTCAGCCGCGCTGTTTCAGACCAAAACCACACCCCTAGAATGTGGACTGTGTTGTGATTGGCCAGCCAACGAGAGCTTTCCCACTGTCCTGTGATTGGCCACGTACCTGGAAGTGACATAATAGATAGGCCAGCTCTCAGATACACAGCTCTTCTTCTTCTTCTTCTGCGGTTGAATGTACGCAACCGGATGTGCCCGGACTAGAGCCCGCACCAGGAGGCGCTACGGTGGTGACAGGAGTGGTGAGGATTTCTGATGACGACATCAAATTGAGGAAGTGCCGATCCGCTTCGCAGAGCCCAGGAAAACAATACGACACTATTTTCTCAGCAGTGGCTGAACTGTTTGTTCTGAAACTTTAGGGTTTCATAAACGAGGTCATGACGCAGATACACACACAAACGCAGCGTTAATTGGAGCTTCCGGTCTATGTGGGCTTTAAAGTCCAGGCTTTTTAAAGTGTTGTTGTATGAGGTACTGACTAGGGTTAGGATTGAGCCATGGTGGCTCAGTGGTAGGGCAATTTGTCTAATTTGCAAAGACACTTAAGCCCACGTTGTGGGGTGTGAATGGGTGAAAACTGTAGTGCAAAGCAGCTCATCAAGACTAGAAAATGTCCATATACAGTAAATACAGACCATAATACCAAATTCCATATCCAAGGACAATATTCACAGTGTTGTAGCACAGTTGGACACAGTTTTCCAACAGGACGCTGAGTTTTGTGTTGTTTTCTCTCCCGCACCAAAGTCCATAGAGAAAAGCGTCGAATGTGTAATTCTGTGACTTCTATGTTTGTAATCCTTTCTTCAGATTTACCTCAGTGACACAAACTTGACCACACGAGGCAGCAGAGGACCAGCAGCTCCTGTGTCCCCACAAGCTAAAGTCGCTGATTTTCTCTATGGACTTTGGTGTGGGATGTTACACCTACAACTTAAACTAGACTAAAAGCAACTATTTTAGTCTTAAGACTAGAACAAAAACCAGCACTAAAGACACACAGAGGTGTGGAGGGTAGTGACGGAGGTAGCGTTTAAGACAGACGGATGAAAAACAGGTGAAAATTGAGCGTAAATGGGCCTTTGGTGTAAACATCAAGTCTTTTCTTTGCTGTTCATGCTCGACCATTGTTAAGGTGTAATTAGTCTTCGACTGTGGCAACACAGTGGCTGAAAACCGATGAATGCACAAAGTGCTGTGATTGATATGTTGCTGTACGGCGTACGTAATCCTGCGCGTAAATAAAGTCATTAATCAGAGCGCTGACGTGAGGAGTAAATTACTGTAAAGGCAGAGAGAAGGGAAACTGGCCTGGTGTCGAGTTTCACGGATCTGCTTAACCTCACAGTTATGACCACTCTCAGGCTTCCTTACTCTTCTGAACATGATCACGGCTCTGTCAGTGCTGCCGAGTCATGATGGCGCCGACGCCGTCCTTTAATAAGTGCCCGCGGTACAGCTGCGGTGGCTTTTTATTGCTCGTCTTCGTCTCGGGCGGCGTGATCACTGCGGCTTTTATATAAATAAATAAAAAAAGAGATTCCAGAGCAGACCATTAATCCAGTCAGGTAATTTGAAAATAATGAAAGTGTATATTTAAAGAAAACACAAGAATGCGGCTCTGGGAGAATGAATGTGTCACGCGGCTGCTGTGAGCCCAGGGTCCTCCCTCACCTGACAGTAATCCCAGGAATCCCTGTCACTTCTGTCGATATCGCAGGGCCGGAGCAGAGAGAAAAGGTGACTCTCTTCAGTATGAATGCGGCGTTCCCTCAAATCCATAATTGATTGAAGCTGCAAGGCTTGCTTTTGTCTCCGTGGACGGTCAGCAGGATCTCGTGTAATGAGATGCCTGAAGGTCTTCTTTTCTTTTTTTACTGCCTCTGACTGAACTCGTTCCTCCATCACTCAGTGGCATCTGCAGAGACATAACTCTGATGTTTTAATCATTTTATGGTTTGTAATTGTACAAAATGACAGGTCTTTTTTTTTTTTTGATACTTTAAATGTTTACGCGGCGCGGAAAACGTCTCACTTTTTGGTGACGACACACGTAGGTGGACGTTGTTGTTGTTGACGTTATTGCTCTGCCTTTTTCTGTTCGTCACTATCGGACCTAACTGAGGGAGTGTTTGTGGGTATACAGCAGCAGAGCAGGCAGAGACGAGAAGTGTTTAACGTTGTGTTTACGTTGAACAATAATCGATTTATTGCACAATAAGTTAATGATAGATGTGTAAAAGTCAGTTCTATTCATTTCATTCATGTTGAGATAAAAGTAGCTTTTCAGTTGATTAGTCTTATGACTTTTGCTAGTGCGTTGGTTTCTTGCGTAGTTGAGGCTCCGTAAATGACCGAGCCACACAGTTTTCTTACCGTAGTACGTTTGCTGATTAGCAGAAGTTTGAAGGAGATCCTGCAAAACCGTGGAATAAGTGAATATGTGATATGTAAACACAAGAAACAGATGTTTCACCGACTGGATTTGCGAGAGTGTCGTTGATGTAGTTCAGTGAAAACGATATGGTGTCAACAGATGCTTCATGTTTGACTTCCATGTCCCCCGCTGGTGCTGAATTCTGCTGAATTAAAAGTGTTGTTTTTTCCATCATCCAGCAAAAATAGAACACGGACACACTGATTAAAGTGGACGCGTGTCACCTCCAATGCCGCTATGAAGACGCTAGGCGACCGTGGATTTAAAGTGACGGTGAACGCTGGCAGGTTGAATGTTTGCCTGCCAACATGGCGGTCAGGAGCTCTTTACATCGATCTGCGCCACAAACACAATGACAACTGTTATCTTACAATCGTCAAAATGAATCAGCATTCCTCTGAGCCCTTTATTCTAAGAACTCGCAGAGAGAGATTTTCAAGGAACCCTCTCGGTCTGATCGTACTCATCTGTCACTGGGATCAAATATGATATTTATTCTTTCTGCAGGTTTGGTTTATTGTTCTTTTTCTGCTCTTAGAAACAATTCCTCTATTGCAGTTTTTAAAGACTAAACATTTGAACATTTCCTAACGTCATTTTACCTGTATTGTACCACAACACTCTATTTAATCAACTATTTTATTAAACCCAACCCTATTTTTCAATTCAACCTAATTAATTTACTTCTATTTCGGTTTTTGCGTTCAATCTTTTTACTTCTTTTTACTCACTAACAATTTTCAATCCAAACTTTTAATTTCCTTTAACAAGTTGACATTGACTGTGTTTTTCTACCTCTGTATTGATTTCTAACTGTGTTGTTTTTCAAATTGTGTTGTTTCTTCCTCGGCTTCATGGACAGATATTTTTTTTTCTTGTGCCGGCATATTAGCCGCTCTATAAAATATGTATTGATGCTGTGTTGCTTCTCTATTGAGTTGTTGATTGTGAGGTTGCATTCCAAGGTTAAGGTTGTTTTCTTATTGAAAGAGCTGGAGTTTCTCATTATTCCTGACCCACCTGACCTTGTGCTTTTTTTTTTTTCCTCAATGCCACGTGTATCTGCAGATGTCTCTGTGTGGATTGACGGGCAGAAAATAACCCAGCTGAGGTTTGAAAAAAAAAAAGAAAGCGGAGTCACAGTCACCACCTTTGTCAAACCAGAGCTTTCCAAAAAAACAAAGCCGGCTGCAGCACAGAAGGCCGACTGTCTCCCTAACAACTGTCTTTTGTCTTGCTCAGATAGGAAGGAATCACAGTGATGGATAATGACTTGACGGAGTGTGTCCTTTGGCCAAGGTTGCCTGGCACTGACGATTTTGTTTCACTTCAAATTAGACCGGGGGAGAAAAATGGAAGAGAAATGGAGAGACAAAGTCTTGTGGCTGCGGGAGGAAAATTGAGTTTGGGAGGTAGAATGTTTGATACAGTGAACATGAGCCATGTTGAAGATTAAGTGAGAGCAGCTTGTCCTGGTCTGACACACAAGTTATCACACTGGGCCAGCAGGTGATGATTTGAGGCTTGGAGATGAAGATAAGAACAGAAGAAAGATCAGTTGTTTGCACATGTGCATCATGGACTGAGATATGTGCGTTTATTATGGAACAATGCCATTTTGTTACTATTCAATTAGATGCGAAACAATCCTTTGTTTAATGTCGATATTCAATACCAGAGTGTTTTGGGTTTTTTTTTTAATGACAAATTAGTCATTTAATCAGGCTCAAGTAAACACATAAAACCTCAAGGACTATTATGTAAACATGCATTTTGACATTATAAATATAAAATGACACACTCACATTCAAGCATCTCACTATGAATGTGCATAAAAAAATAGAAATATGGCAATTTATTGAGTTTACAAAGCCTTGTAGCGCTTGAAGAATATTACAGTTAATTTGAGTAAAGGTACAAATGGAAAACAGAAATGCTAGTTCTTTAGAAACCAGATGCTAGTCCTTTTGCTGGAAAAACTAGCATCATCATAAAACTAGCTGTTAGTTGATACGAAGCTAGATGCTAGTTGATAAGAAGCTAAATGCTAGTTGATAAGAAACCAGCCGCTACTTGTTAAGAAACTAGCTGTTAGTTGATGCGAAGCTAGATGCTAGTTGATAAGAAACCAGCCGCTACTTGTTAAGAAACTAGCTGTTAGTTGATACAAAGCTAGATACTAGTTGATAAGAAACCAGCCGCTACTTGTTAAGAAACTAGCTGTTACTTGTTAAGAAACTAGCTGTTAGTTGATACGCTAGATGCTATTTGCACTAGTTTTATAAGAAACAAAGCGCTACTTGTTAAGAAACTAGCTGTTAGTTGACTAGATGCCTAAGAAATGTTAGTTGATACGAAGCTAGATACTAGTTGATAAGAAACCAGCCACTACTTGTTAAGAAACTAGCTGTTAGTTGATACGAAGCTAGATGCTATTTGTTAAGAAACTAGCTGTTACTTGTTAAGAAACTAGCTGTTAGTTGATACGAAGCTAGATGCTATTTGGTAAGAAACTAGCTGTTAGTTGATACAAAGCTAGATGCTAGTTGGTAAGAAACTAGCTGCTAGTCCTGACATGTCATCATTTCCATGCTACTCTATGCTGGTTTTTCCAGCAGTGTTGTTAACAAACTGCTAATTGATAAGAAGCCAAGAACCTAGATATAAATTACTTAGAAACAAGCTGCTAGTTGATAGGAAGCTAGATTCTAGTTGCTAAGAATATAGTGGCTTAAAAACTAGCTGCTAGTTGCTAAGAAGCTACCTGCTAGTTACTCACTGTGAGAGGAAGTTTAAACCGACATCAGTTGTTCAGAACATTCATTGAGGTGTTTGTGTCTTGCCAACCTTAGTTTTCTCTGTCTTTCACACCTACGTGATAGATATTTATCGATATGTAAAACATGTTTTTGTTTGAAAAACCAACGTACTTGCTCTGTACCTCGTCATGTCTGCTCATTGCTGTGGCGCCAGCTCGCTGTCACTGTGACTGTCAGACCGGGCTTCGGCGACACCATATACACAAGTAAAAGGCTTGAAATGATCAGGCGTGAAATTCTCTGACACCTACACTCTCTCTCACTTTGTTTCACTCCTTCATTTCTTAAACTCTGACTTGACGGCTGCGACTCCAGGCCTGAGATGACTGAAATGACGTATCAAATAAAATAAAAAAATAAAGGCTGGCCTCATAAATACTTCATTGGCTGCATGAAAAGCTGAAGGTGACGAGCCTGAAGTCCCTCTCTGAATACAAATGGACGTACAGTTTATCAGAGAGGAAGAACCTGAGTGAGGAATTCTGTTTTTTAACGCATGAAGGCTCTCTGCAGACAAATGTGAGTGGTATGGTAATGTCCCTGCTGGATTGCGTGCAGCTGTCAATGTCAATGAGCTTGGTTCTTTTTTTATTTTAGGGACAAGGCAGAAGCTGAAGGTGAATGACCTTGAACGTCACCTCTCTCCAGAGTGAGAATCAAACGTCTTTTCCACATTTGCGTTTCATATTTATGCTGATAACGTGGACACGAGCTGAAGAATCTTTGTTTTTTGGCAGGGGTAAATTCCAAAGCTGTGTCAAAACATGATTAATTTTTCATTACGCTCCCCTTTTACACTTTGTTCTTCTTCTTTAGCTACAATGACGGAGTGAAATATTAATGTCGGGACACACATTCATACTCGCTGGCGTCTCCGGCGCCGCTGCTTCCTCCTGCCTGTGCCTCTTTCCTGTTGTTTCGTAATCAGATCAGTGTTCATATCTCACCCAAAAGCTGCCAAGTGGAAATGAGATTACGTACGAGCGTGCGACTGCCTCTCCAGTGTGTTGAGGAATGTGTCCTCCTTTCGCTGGAATACTGAAATCAGGAAATGTGTCGCACTTGTTTGCGCCACATGCTAATGAACGCTTCTTTGTGTCCTGTAGGTGGCGTTTTTTCCTCAGAACCAGATCAGATCAGAATGCTGATGTGAAACCAGCGATGGCGACCAGGACTTGATATCTGGTGAGTCGGTTTGTACTTTGTACTCGAAGACGAGAAACGTTGCGTTGGCAGTGACTGTGCAGCTCACCTGAGGGAATTCATTAGAGCAGAGACAGAGAAGCTACAGGTGCAGAACACAAGTGGGTCAAATTCACAAATGCTGCCTTTTTTCCCGTTGTTTTTCCTTTGTTTTCCAGCTGCTGCTGTTCTACACGGTTTAAACAGTCATGTGGGTGGAGTTTGTTAAATCATAATTAGCTTCATTGGTTTATGTGCCGGCAGAGAGGGAATTCAGTGTGGGTGAGAAGAGGAAATTGGTTTGCAGGCAACAAATGTGTTAGAATGAAAGACATGCAAGGCTACATCACAACTGTGCAGGTGTAACATTACACAGTTATACATGCTGCAAAAAAAAAGAACTACTTAAGAGTCAGAGAAATCCAGATTTGTTGTGACTATTACTTATTTGAGTATTCTGAGCAGCAACTACCTTTTACATCAAGTAATTGTGAAAGGCCCCCGTCACACGTATTTCACATAAATAACCTTTAATGTGGAAATGTATAATCTCCAGACGTCACTGCCAACATTATCCAAGACCTTCACCTTTTTGATAAACTTTCCCTTCTTACTCTGGAGAAGGCTTAGACACCACAAAAACGTTTAGAATGAACAAAATATTCCTAACAATTGTCAAACATCTTGTGTAGTTAAAAGTTAAAGATCTGTATTGCACTTAGTTTACACAAACAACCTTTAATGTGCAAAATCTATAAGCTCCAGATGTCACGTGACTCCATGTTGGCAAGAAAAACCTCTGAAAATGAGCGGCTACAGTGCTTAAACAGTAAGTAGTGTCTTTCACAGGTCTCCCATAGGAAAGGATGGATATTACCAATACTTCACAATACTCTTATTTACGATGTGTATTAGGGCCAAGTATGAAAAAACAAAACAAAACACGGATCCGTGAGAGGGGGGTAATATTTCGAGAAAAAAGTCGCAGATTTCTGAGATTAAAAGTGGCAAATGTACGAGAAAAAATAAAGTCGCAGATTTCTGAGATTAAAAGTGGCAAATGTACGAGAAAAAAAAATAAAATGAGATTTCTGAGATTAAAAAAGTAAGTAAATGTACTATAGAAAAATAAAGTCGAGATTTCTGAGATTTTTTGGCAACAAAATGCAGAAAAATAAAGTCGTGAGATTTCTGAGAGATTAAAAGTGGCAAAACGTAACAAAAAAATAAAGTCGCAGAGATTTCTGAGATTAAAAGTGGCAACGTACTAGAAAAATAAAGTCGAGATTTATGAGATTAAAGGTGGAAAATGTACGAGAAAAAATAAAGTCGCAGATGTATGAGATTAAAAGTGGAAAATGTACGAGAAAAAATAAAGTCGCAGATTTATGAGATTAAAAGTGGAAAATCGACGAGAAAAAATAAAGTCGCAGATTTATGAGATTAAAAATGGCAAATCTATGAGAAAAAATAAAGTCGCAGATCAAGCAATATGTCACAGAACAGAGTGAATATATCTGACCCCCTATACTGGCCCCTGGTGTTTTACACAAGTATGGAATCAGCCGACATTATCCGAGACCTTCACCTTTTTGATAAACTTCTTACTTCTTACTCTAACGCTTAGATAAAACATGTAGAATAAGCAAAATATTCTTAACAACTGTCAAACATCTTGCTTGTGTTGTAGTGTTGTGTTGCATGATGGGATTGTGTAACGTCGCCCCCTGGAGGTTGCACAGGTTGGGCCTGGGCTTGTCCTATTAAATGTGTGAGATAACTACATGAATTATTGCCCTCGCACTTGACACAATTGACTAACTTTGCCAAGTATTTGGAATGATGTGACCCGCGTGTGATACAAAAGCGTTCTACCTGGAGTCGTTGCGTTGCCGACTGCATCTTCAACTAACCCTGGAAGGGGCCGTAAAACTCTCCCCAAAACACCACGGCACTTCATAAACACGGGGTTCATGTTTCACTTGTACATTATAT
Organism: Solea senegalensis; assembly: GCF_019176455.1. Taxonomy (NCBI): domain Eukaryota; kingdom Metazoa; phylum Chordata; class Actinopteri; order Pleuronectiformes; family Soleidae; genus Solea; species Solea senegalensis. The sequence goes on from NC_058028.1 coordinate 2,232,612, forward strand.
AGTATAAAACTATTAATTAAAAACCGCAGGTACACGAGAGGACGGAGTTAATGATGTGTGGTTCGTCTTCAGAGAGCAGTCAGCCGAGAATAATTGTGTGCAATAGGCACCTGTTTTCCCCTTAACATCTGTCTCGTGGAGTCGGAGTACGTTCGCTTTCCGCAAAATGTCACCACTCTACATCTAAGTGCTGCATCTGAGCCACCGCGCTGTAAGCGTACAGAGAGAGTTTTAGTGATTCTAGTGAAGAGTTCCGTGTGGGGAGATGGGATTATTTTGCTGACCTCTGACCCCTCAGTGGTCAGGCCCTCGCGGTTTCCCCGTTCAGCGGGGGGAATCACACATTTCTGAGAACAGAGAAATATGACGGCTCCCACTTGTCCTCTGTGTTTTCAAAGGGAACGGCAGGGCAATGCTAATTAGCCAGCTTCTGCTACGGCGTTCAACACAACTGCTGTTCTCCTCAGTGTTTCCCCCTCCCTCTCATTGTGCGCCTAACAAGCAGCGTCGACTCCAGTCGTGCACCCTGCATAACTTTGCATATTTCTCCACGCCGTGAGTCACACTGGGTTTTTTTTACCCTTCCCCAAAAAAGAAGACAAATAATTCCCATAGTTAAATCTAATCCTTTCTTAGAGACTTGAATTCACTCATCTCATCAAAATACAAAGCAATTTGTGCTGGGAAAGCACAGCAATTTTGACCCGTGTGCAATTCTCTCTCAGCATCTTTTTTTTGCCCAGCTGTTGTTTGGAGTGTTGTTCAGTCTCAGTCGTGGAGTTCAAGTACAAGAAGAGACGCGACAAAACACTTCATTTCATTAAACGATGGTGCTACAAGTAAAAAAAAAGAAAAACATGGTGCTTAAACAGTAAGTAGTGTCTTCCACAGGTCTCTCATAGGCAAGGATGGATATTACCAATACTTCACAATACTCTTATTTACGATGTGTATTAGTATCATTAAGTATGAAAAAACAAAACAAAACACGGATCCGTGAGAGGGGGTAATATTTCGAGAAAAAAGTCGCAGATTTCTGAGATTAAAAGTGGTAAATCGACGAGAAAATAAAGTCGCAGATTTATGAGATTAAAAGTGGCAAATGTACAAGAAAAAATAAAGTCGCAGATTTATGAGATTAAAAGTGGTAAATCGACGAGAAAATAAAAAGTCGCATATGAGATTAAAAGTGGCTGAGAAAAAATAAATTTATGAGATTAAAGAGTAGCAAATCTACAGAGAAAAATAAAATTACTTGAATTTATGAAGATTAAAAGTGGCAAATTGAGAAAAAATAAAGTACTTGAATTTATGAGATTAAAAGTGGCAAATCTCTGAGAAAAAATAAAATTAATTTGTAAAATTAAAAATTTGGCAAATCTCACGAAAAAAATAAAGTACTTAGATTTATGATTAAAAGTGGCAAATCTCTGAGAAAAAATAAATACCAGATTTATGAGATTAAAGTGGCAATCTGAGCAAATCTCTGAGAAAAAATAAAGTAGCAGCATGAGATTAAGTAGCAAATCTCTGAGAAAAATAAAGTGGCAGATTTATGAGATTAAAAATTAACCCAATTGCGAGAAAAAATAAAGTCGCAGATTTATGAGATTAAATGTGGCAAATCTACGAGAAAAAATAAAATCGCAGATTTATGAGATTAAAAGTGGCAAATCTACAAGAAAAAATAAAGTTGCCGATTTATGAGATTAAAAGTGGCAAATCGACGAAAAAATAAATCGCAGATTTATTGTTTTTCCAGTGACGAGCGAGTATGAGTTTAATAGGTTCTCGTTACCCAGCTGTACTCATTGTTGGGCTGTGGTACGGATCTGGACCTGGACCCTCTTCCACTAGATTCTTTCCAGGTTTTGTTTTTAATTTACTCCGTTTTTCTGGCCTTGACTGCACCAGAGGACCAGGAAATGCAGAACATGAATCATCACATGACTCCACTCAGCCAATCCGTGAGAGTGAACTGATAATCAGAGAAAAATAAGAAACTCTGAGAAGAGAAAAAGCAAAGAGATTATTCAATTTAATTTAATTAGTTTAATTCACTGAATACATTACCTGTTTATTTACAGATTAAGCACTTTACTTTCCATCTGCATTGGGGTTTTTTTTAATCTTTTTATTTCCCCCCTCTGACTAATTGCCTTCATTTCAGTGTGAAAATTGGCAATAAATATCATATTTCATTACTGTTTCTGTAACGCGGAGGTCAGCTGTTGACCACACACACACAGGCACTGGTATAAATATTGAAAATACACAGTGTGCTGCACTTAACCGTAAGACTTGTTAGACATTATGATGTTCCGGACCTGTGCTTGAGGAAATTTCCTCCTCTCCAGAATATTAATTCACCAGCACTGGCGTGTAATGTGTTCCGCGTGAGGAGGAGGTCAGGTTATAACCCCCCCACACACACACGCATTCAGAATTCCAGCAGAGTATCTTCTCCCTCTCCTCCCTCGTCCTGTGGTCTGTGCTCGACTTCCTCTTGTCAAAGTAATCCACGTCTTGCACTCAACGTTTCCTGGAATATCAAGCACAGGCGGTGTCGAGTGGCAGCCTGGGCTCCACATCATATGTTGCCATGCTAACATCGTCATCACTGCAGCTCCAGAAATTAAGTCTCGCACACTCGAGATCATCCACGTCTCCAGCCGCTAACATTGTCAGTGTCAACAATCAGGCAAAAATGAAACGCGCCTGCCTGCGTGCGAGGACGATTCAAACGCAACGGTTGCTTTGCTCAGGGGGAGTTTGTGAGCGTGGCGGCGGCGGCGTCTCGGCTCTTTCTTCCTCACGCTGAGATGTGTTTTTGTGAGTGCAGATGCACTCGGCGTTGAAGACTGACTCGCTTCAACAGGCTCATCTCGACACACAGCTGACTCAGAGCGGAGCCTCTGTGAGTCTTGATTCCTTTGTGCCGTTTGTTGTTGTGATGCGAGCGCTAGGGAGCAAGGAGAGGAAGCAAGGAAAGGTTTGTCTGAACTTCTCTGGCGCACACACACACACGTACACACGTTTGTGCAGCGTCATGTGGAGGTGCAACCTCATTTCATTAACATCCTCGTTAGTTGGGAGGAATTTAAGGCTCAGTTCACACTAATGACCGAGAATAACATGGTCAGTGTTTGTGAACAAAAAAAAAGTATTTCTTTGCAAATCAGGAAACGCTCTCATCCGTGTTGTTGTGCAGTTATAAAGCCCTGCAGGTCAAACATTCAAAATAAGAGGTGCAATTACGTTTTAATGCAAATTAGAAGCCAAGGGGACAAGTGTTTAACCTAAAAAAAATCATCCATAATGCATTTCTGCTCACATTTCTGCTCAGGTTTCGTAGGCCTGGTTTCTCCAGCTGCTGTATTTAACACAGGCAAATATTCTACTCCCAAAAAGAGACATAGATAAATATGGCTGCTTTAATCACTTCAAACTATAGTGCATAACTTTTAAATTTAAAAAAGAAAATATACGTTACAACTTTCAAAATAAGAGCTACAGAAACACTGTAATGCAAGTTTTACCGCAGTGTTTGAAGCTAAAGGGTCGAGATTTTAATCTGAAAAACACTTTCTCTCGGAGTCGGAGGCCACTGTCTCCGCTGCGATATTTAACACAGGTTTTTTACCTTGACATTTATTTTAAAATATACATTTAAATACTCCTCTTTAATTTAATGCAAGGACTCAGTATGGAGCCACATTAATCCTGCAAATAATTCACAATAAAGGTTTGTTTCGGGGAATGCTTTTAGTGCTTTTACTTTGAAACCGGAACAGGAAGTGTTATGTTTGTGACATGTTTGACAGACGGACAATGTAAAGGTGGCGAAGGATCATTTTGGGAGGGGGGGGAAATCTCAAATTCTATTCTAAAAAACAACAACATAGTACATAACTTTTTAAATATTGTTAAAAATGTCCATTACTGTAACGTAGTCATGCAGCTTTTACTGTGGTGTTCGAAGCTCAAGGGTCAAGCTTTTAATCTGAATAAACATCCATAACCACCAAAAAGCTTCTCTGCTTACATTTCTCTAGGTTTCGTTGGCTGGTTTCTCTGCTGTGTTATTCAACACAGGCTTTTACCTTGAAAGTTATTTTAAAATATACTTTTAAATATTTTAAACACTCCTCTTTACTTGTCTAAATACAAGGACTCTTCAGTGTATTGGATTTGTTGGGGAGAAAAAATGGATGGAGTCAGAAAAATGAAATGCGAGAAGGCTTTTACTTTGAAATAGGGACAGGATGTGTTATGTTTGTGACATATTTAATAGACAGACGATGTAATGGTTGTTTTTGTTGCACAGCTCGGGGAAAATGGGCAAAAATTCATATAAAAACACATATAAAAAACAAAATTGTGTGACATTCCCGCATTGCACACAGGAAGTGAGTTGTTTGTTGTTGAGACTGGCAGCAGCAACAAGCTCGGATGGATAGATAGATAGATAGATAGGTCTAGCTCTGTAGTTAGCTCAAGTCATAAGTTATATCATACAAACAAACATATTTATTGTGAACTCTATGTGGTTCCATATCAATGCAGACGCTTTTATTTTGAAGTTCTGTGAACTATCTATCATCACCAGCATGTTTATTCCGATATCATGATGGAATATGATATAATTCTAAGCTTTTAACAGTTGTTTTTTCCCCCACAAGTTTGCTCGACTGGCCCCCGACTGGCCAGACTAGATGCTCAGTGGGTTATTTGCGTTTCAGAGCCCTGGTTTAGAGACTGTTTTCAGATGAATGACACAGCAAACAAATAATGTTTCATTGAGTGGACTCAGCTTTAGACTCATTCAGGCAAAAATAAACTAAATTATAACTATGATTACATAGTTTTCCCCCCGAGGCAAACAAAACCCACTGACTAGTTTCCAGTAAATTATGCTCTGTTGTGTATATTGTATGAATATTGTATGGCTGTCATATGCTCAGACACACGAGTGCCGTAGTGAAAGTCACGTCGTACTCACTGGAGTCACATTAATGAATAATATATGGTGCTTTTTCAACGGGAATCAAAGCTTTTCTCCCAATGTGGTGAGAGTAACTCCCATCGCCGTGTGATTATTATGATTTATTTATGCAAATAAAGGGGGTTTATTTAAAGTGCTATTTATAAATCTCCACCGCAGCTCAAGGGTAAGGCCTTTACCACCAGCCGCGCAGAGAAACAACACATAGACTGTTCTCCCCTCAACTCTATGATCTGATTTCTAAGTGGCTCATTTCATATCGTGGTCTAAACGAGGCCGTGACACCAGCCTTCCGTCTTTCGTGTCATTTACCAAATACAGCGCCGTGGAGCGAGGCCGCATGATAGTGGCAGACGAGGCGCTGGTTATGAGCCACCACTCCTCCATTGTCTCGCGTGCTGGAGAAGAGTGGGAGCCACTAAAGAGGCCTGGCAGAGCCGGCGCTTCCATCTGCCCGCTCGCCTCACCGCGGCGTCCAGCTCGCACCACTTGAGATTATACTCACGTCCAAGCTGTTACTGTAATTTGCACTGGCTCGGCGTCAGAGAGAGAGAGTGAGGAGTGGGAGGAGCCGCCACTGCCGCCGCAGCCGCCGCGTGTGAGGCAGCGATGCTGTAAGTGGAGCTGGCAACTCGATGAGCTTCTTCCTCATGCGTTATGGCTTAAATGGCACGGACAGACCGACATTAAAGTGCAATAATGACGTGGAGCAGGTTCTCCAGCTGTCCAGGATTATGTTCTGAGTAAATTATGGAGCGTTCTCCTGGTGAGATTCAGTATGTTGAGTGTTGCACCTGTTAGACGCAGGGATGCAAGGATTTTGATGGTTACATTTTTGACTGAGGGGAAAAAAAACTCACATGCTTTTATGATTATAAAGCAGTTTCAACACCACCCAATAAAATCACCCTCATGTCTTTAATTAGCTCCTTTAAGCTTGATTTCATGTGTACGATTGACTTTAGCCTTCATTCCTTTGTTGTAAAATACTGTCTATGTTTATGTAAAGCTCCTGGTGTTGCATTTTAACTGAACAGTGATTAAAGATGTGTTGGTGGGTTAGTGGTTGAGTTTGGTATTGGATAGTTTGTTTGACATTGGTTAGTGTTTGGTTGGTTGGTTAGTTTGTTGGCTGGTCGGTTTTTTGATGTTGGTTAGTTGATGTTTGTTTGTTGGTAGGTTCTGGTTTATTGTTTGGTTAGTTTGTGTTGGTTGGTTAGTTAGTTAGTGTTGATTGGCTGGTTAGTTGGTGTTGGTTGGCTGGTTAGTTGGTTTGTAGACCATTAAAGGTGCAACACTCAACTAAACACTGGTGTCCACTCAACTAAAATTAAACACATGTATTTTATTTAACAGAGTTAACTAATAGAATGAAAGATATTGTAAATACATATTTTTTTTAATAAGAATAACAACTATACGCTATTTTGTTGCCAAGTGTAAAGCTTTACACAGGAAGTCATTAAAAGTCAAGAGTCTTTGGCTCTTATTGGCACATGACTGTTTGATTACACTAAGAAAACGAAAAATAACAAAACAACAAAATGTAAAATTCAACATTTCATTAGTGCTTAATACACTAGTAAAAGCTAATTTACCTGCTATGAGCTATATTTTATCCTTTATTTCATCTAAAGTTGAACAAAATTGACAAAACAGAATCATGTTTGGTTGGAGAAATGCTGGAACTAGTGATTGAGACCATTAACTCCTCAGGAAAATGTTTATTGATGTTATAAATCAAGTGAGAGGCAGAGGTTGTATAGACCTGTCTGTTTGATGTAAAACACGTTGTGTTCAATTGTAACTGTGTGAAAAGTGCTGTAGAGAGATTAAAGATTGATTGTTTTGGGTTGGTTTAGTCGACCGCTCCTTTTCCTGCTTTGCCGTACTTTATCACAGTTTTTCCTCGAAATGTGAACATAATTTACAAAACTGACAATATGTTTTATAGAGGAGCTGAAACTAGTGATTGGGACCATTAACTCCTCAGAAAAATGTTTACTGACATTATAAATCAAGTGAGAGTTAGAAGCTTTATTTTCTCTTTGATTTTATTGTATTTTGCAACCAGCCGAGTCGCCCCCTGGTGGTTAATCACTATATTCTTACTTCCAGTTTGTCCCCAGAGAGCCAGCTGGAAGAATAGAATACACATTCCATCTGTTTAAAGGTATTTTTTAATGGGGTTTATGTAAATGATGCTCTTTGTTATGTATTCCACTAATTAGTAAGTAAAGTATTCATTTCTTTGTGAATCATTAAGATGAAAGATTGCTCGCCCGGAGAATACCCACGCACGCAAACACTTGGAAAATAAACAAAGTCTTTGCAGGATGAAGGTCCAGAGCTGAGGCTGAAACTGGAAAACAAAATCACAAGCTCGCTGCCCTCGGAGTTTCAGATCAAACCGCGAACCCAGGAACTGATCCTGAAACTTTACACAAAGTGTTCACGTCCAAAGCAGCGCCGGTTTTATTTATAAAGCAATTTTTCTGAGACGCTGCACAAAGTGCTTGATGTGGGATTTCGAGTTAAATTCACATTTTTTAAAAGGGAGCAAAACAGACGAGGAAGCACTCTGAGCTCAATCACACGCAGCCCTCTTCCATGTCTTTAATTTCTTCAGGCTTGATTTTCTTTTTCTATCTTGATTGCTTTTAGGCAGCAATTTAGCTCAGTGCGGCTAATTTATCAAATTTAGTCATTAACTAGAGGCAGAAACTAAACAAGCGCAGTGATAATGAAGTTCCTCTCATTACTGCATGTACTTCTGCCTGTCAAACGCCACCATGATTAGTTTTGTGTGTGTCTAGAAACAGGTGACTTCTCTTTTTACAGAGATTTATTTTAGTATTTCATCTTTTTTGTTAATATATTGCATTTGTGTCTCATTTACCTCACTTAAAGTTGAATCTAAGGTATCTAAGAATAAGAGTTTTCGAGGTAAAGGGGCTTTTTTCACAGCGCTGATTTTCCTTGGTAAAGTAGCATTGACTGTTTTAGTCACTCGACTTAATTCCGTGTTATTTGCACAGCTCTGAAAATTATAGATAAGAATAATTATGTGACTGATAGAGAGAGCTTAATCTGTCCTTTAGTCTCAAATAACAGGCCTGACAGGTTTGTCATTAGAGACTCACAAAGTGCAACCTGAGCTCGTCTGCAGCCGCTCGTGTAATTACTAACCGTACAGACGTGTCATGGTGTAAAGGCATTGACCTCATTTCCCCAAATAACAAAAGTGCTGATATAAATGGAAAAATGAGGGTCTCATTCATAGAGAACATTATGCAAATGAGTCTTTTTTTGAACATGAACATGAATCAGTTCAGGTCAGGTCATAACTGTTACATACATTTCACTACCCTTCAATTTCAGCTTCGTTCTGTCCATGTGAACTCTGTACGGATACCTGTTCCTGTTTAATTTTCCCGCCATCTATATGACCACACCCACTTCCTGTCCTTGTTGTTTTCACCCAGTCAACCAGTCCCTGCCAGTTTGTCTTTGTTTCCCTGGTGTGTTTTTTTTTACCAGTGTTTTCTTCTTAATCTTCAACCCAGTTTTTGTTTTTATTCTTTTCTGTGAACAACTTCCTGCTGTACAAAGATCAAAGATGTGTTGGTTGGTTATTTGTAGTGATTGGTGTTGGTTGGTGTTTGTTTGCTGGTTGGTTGGTTAGTAGGTGTCTTGGTGTTGGTTAGCTGTTTGGTTGGTGTTTTTTGGTTGGTCATTGGTTAGTTAGTGTTGGTTGGTTGGTTAGTTGTTGATGGTTAGTAGGTTGGGTGGGTGGCTGGTTGGTTGGTTAGTTAGTTGTTGATTGGTTAGTTGGTGTTGGTTAGTTGGTTAGTTGGAGTTGGTTGGTTGTTGATGGTTGGTTAGTTTGTGTTGGTTGGTTAGTTGTTTGGTTGGTTAGTTGTTGTTTGTTGGTTTTTGTTGCTGGTTGGAGTTGGAGTTTTGGGATGGTTGTGGGAGTTGGTTGGTTAGTTGTTGGTTGGTTAGTTGGTTAGTTGGAGTTGGTTGGTTAGTTTTTGTTGGTTGGTTGGTTGTTGATGGTTGGTTAGTTGGTGTTGGTTGGTTGGTGATGGTCGGCATGACCTCCAAACCACTGGATTAAACTACTTGGATTCTGGATTGGACGTCTTCATCCAAGTGCACAGACAAATCTGGTTGAATCCAGTTTGATTCTGCGTAGACACTCACTGCACATGCTCCCTTCACCACCAACAATTTCAATCCAGGAGGTGGCGTTGTCTTGTTTTGTACAGATTTTGTAGGGTCTGCAGCTTGGTTTTATAATGCATTATTTATGTCCAGGAAGGGACTGAGACAGAAAATCGTCCCTGGTCATGTGTCCTCTCTGTTATCTCAACTGGTAAGACGTTGTGCTTTGAAACCAGAATCTCGGGTTTGTAACCGAGCCGTGACAGATTCAGGCGTTCACTTCCTGTTATGTTCTGATGTATCTGACTCCAAATATGAAAGAATTCTTAAATTTTTTTCACTCCTGCGTGACTTAGATTTGGTTAAAAAAATGATTATTAAGCATTATTAATTGTTTAAAGATGTTTGGACATCCCTGTGTTAAACTGAGACATCACCATTTTTAGGATTGACTATTTTATTTTCTATACCTCCTTGGAATATTATTTCTTTCTTTACTGTATATATTTATTTATCTATCATTGTCTTGTAAATTGCTTTTTTTCATTTCTACTTTAATTTGTGCATACGCAGGCCGTACAAGGGCGATGATGGCGAGCTATTTAATGAGACTAAATTCCTTTTTTGTTGTTGTTGTTGTTCATGTTGTACATGTACAACTCAGGGCTCAAAGAATACAAGGAAATGCATTTACGGCGATTTCCTGATGAGAAATAGCCAACACATAAATGTAATATGTGAGTTTGAACACACTAAAAGGGTCTTTGGGTCATTTCAGTGTTTTATTCTGGATTTCCACTATAATTATAGTTAAATGTAACGTTTCCTCCTTCATAGTGTTTTATATTCTCCAACGGCACAAAGTGTTAAGATGGAAAAAAATGCACATGTGCAAATTAAAGCCAAGCTTTTAGCAGTTGTACAAAAGCAGCTGCAGCACATGATTATTTATCTTAGCCGTCAGGACACGTTGGCACATGGTGTGGTACAAATGGCGCTCTTGTTAAATCCACATCCCGTGTGTGTTTACTGCTTCACTGCCATGTGAACTGTGACTGCATGGCCTCTGCCTGGTGCTTTATTTGACCTGGAGAGCAGATTAGTGAGTCTCAGATGCACTGTGGTGCATTTATTAATATACTTCTTTGAATAAACAAAAGTTCTGCCTGAACTTGCCTCTCTTTTTCGGCGCTGCCTCCTGTGAAGTGTGACAGATTAGAGTTTTTTGGTCCATTATTCCCATGAATCACATGTATTTGCAGTTGCCTCACACACTCGGAAGCGTCACAGCCGTGAGTGGATTTGGACCGGTGCCCTCTGTATCAATTAGAGCTATATGAAGTTTTCATTATTTCTAACAGCAGATTTATTTACGTGGGATCCCGTAGGTAATAAATCTCAATAGATTTTTCCTAATTAAGCGATACTTTAATCACAAAGAAGACGATATCCACTGCATGTTTGTATTTGACTTGGAAAATGATGAATGGGGTCGTCTGTGTTTGGTTTGGTCTGTGTGGAAAACTCGACACTTAAAGGAATTCTGTCAGAGCGGCTTCAGTTATTTAAATATTTAAAGTAGCTTTATTTGTTGCCAAAGCATTGCAGAATAACATTTTACTTAACATAGTTAATATCACTTTTATAATGAGTTCATTACACTTTCAAGTTTGTAAATTATGTTTTAATTTTGAGGAAATAGATGATGAAGCACAGCACATACGTCATCTCTGGAGTTCTGGTTTTGAATACTGAGGAGAAACCAGTCAATCACCTGTCCTCATCACTCACCTGTCCTCATCACTCACCTGTCCCATCATCACTCACCTGTCCTCTCATCACTCACCTCACTCTGTCCTCATCATCACTCACCTGTCCTCATTCACTCATCCTGTCCTCATCATCACTCACCTCATCCTCATTACTCACCTGTCATCATCACTCACCTGTCCTCATCATCACCATCCTCACCTCCTCACTCCTGTCCTCATTACTCAGCACCTGTCCTCATCATCACTCACCTGTCCTCATTACTCTCACCTGTCTCATCACCTGTCCTCATCATCCTCACCCGTCCTCATCACTCACACCTGTCCTCATCATCACCTGTCCTCACTCACCTGTCACTCACCTGTCCTCATCACTCACCTGTCCCTCATCACCACCTGCTGTCACTCCTGTCTCATCATCCTCATCACCTGTCCTCACACCACATCACCTGCCAACTCACACCACCTCACTCTCACCTCATACCTGTCCTCATCACTCACTGCCACTCACTTGTCCTCATCACTCACTTGTCCTCATCATCACTCACCTGTCCTCATTGTTCACCTGTCCTCATCTGTCCCCATACCAACTTTTTTGTTTCGATACTGGTACCAACATGAATTTTGCCACTTTTCAAAATACAGACGATACACAAAAAAGTCAATATTGTTCTTTATTTTAACACAAAAACATAGAAAATAGAACAAATTAACGTTTAAAGATAACTTTACTTAGTAACACGCACACATTTAGCATAATGGGAATATGGGGATATTGTTTTATTTCAGAATCCAATAATGAAAAGAGAGTTATTTATTATTTTATTTAATCACCTGTTGGTTTTTAAACTCTTTAAACTCTTTGAACAGGTGCTTGTCCTTGAAATGTTTCGCCCAGTTTGACAGTGCAGCACTGCGTGCAGAGCGGCGCTCCACTGTTTTTCAGGTTCACCTCTTTGAATTTGAATTTGCTTTGAAGTTGTGGCTTCTCTGGTGTCGCTGTAGCTTCCAGTGTCTCTCTGTCTCTGCGCCATCTCCCAGTCTCCGTGTTTTCATACCATGATACCTATTTAGTACCGGTACGTTGTACATCCTTACGTTTAAAGATGCAAGGTTTTTGTCACAAAAGATCATCTTTAAATCCTGTAGACATCAGTTCAACGAAAGAAATCTCTCAGGTTTCAGTCGGGATTCAAAGAAGTATTGGTTTTACAAGTCAGGCCGAGTCACACAGAGTATATACAGTTCGATTTACACCGTCTGTCGTGTGATTATAATGAGTTTGAGTCCCTCAGGCAGCTGTGTACAGGCAGCTACATATTAAGCACATGCTGTGCCTTCACTTTTCTGGTTGAACACGCAGGTACAACATGATGAATGTCTTCGATTAGCGACTGTCTTAAAAAACGCTGCACGCCTCCCCGGCGGGGTATTCACGTCCTCTTCACAAGTGTAGCTGTTCATAAAAGGAGGGAAAAACACCTTTTGATTTCATCACCTGTGATTGTGAGTGCACAGTGGAGCAGACATTACTGCTGCTCACTGTAGCTTTGAGCTAAATGCTATTGTACTCCCATGGGCGCAGCAGCATCGCCACTGGCAATAAATTCATCCTAGATACATAATAATGTGAGAGGATGAGGGAGAATTGTGACCTGCTGGTGGCACGAGATATAATCGCAGGGAAACACTAGGGATGTTAATCCCGTGGTAAAACAACATAGACGTACAATTCACTAAAAAACATAAAGACAGACACAGAATGACTTTATAGAGTCATTCAAATGGAAAATCTTGAATTGTTGTAGACACTTTCAAAGCGTTCCATTCAAAACTGAGATATTTATAATGCTGTGTTCACACTGAACGCTATTTGCCGCTTTGCGCCCATTGAGTCTATTGCACCGCAGGATCATTTTGTACATGTTGTGATGCGATGGGAGCACTGGCTGCAAGTTGCAGTATTTTACTTAAAGGCCACATAGACCGGAAGCTCCAATTAACGCTGCGTTTGTGTGTGTATCTGCGTCATTACCTCGTTTATGAAACCCTAAAGTTTCAGAACAAACAGTTCAGCCACTACTGAGAAAATAGTGTTGTATTGTTTTCCTGGGCTCTGCGAAGCGGATCGGCACTTCCTTAATTTGATGTCGTCATCAGAAATCCTCACCACTCCTCTCACCACCGTAGCGCCTCCTGGTGTGGGCACTAGTCCGGGCACATCCGGTTGCGTACATTCAACCGCAGAAGAAGAAGAAGAACTACTCTCGTTGTAGCTGCTGAGATGCAGAGCATCCACCGTGCCAGAGGGGGAGCTGTGTATCTGAGAGCTGGCCTATCTATTACATCACTTCCAGGTACCTGGCCAATCACAGGACAGTGGGAAAGCTCTCGTTGGCTGGCCAATTACAACACAGTCCACGTTCTGGGGGTGTGGTTTTGGTCTGAAACAGCGCGGCAGATGAGAGCGTCAGTGAGGAGATATTTTGATCGGCTCGTTTGCAGCGATTAGGAGGTTAATAACCATGAAAACAAGTTAATATATGTAAGTAGACCTCCATAACTAACATATATGTGTGATACAAGCATTCAATGTCACCTTTAAACAGAAGTAACGTAAAATTTCAGACAGGTCCGAGGGAGCTCTAGCATCGTTCTGTTCTTCTTTGATAGGAATGTGTCCTATTCCCTGTGTCTAGACTTGTACCGCCACCCGATGGTGAAGTGGGACACTTCAGGACCCTGACATGCGAGTATACCAAGGCCTTGATCCCACGGCGCAATAGACACAATGGACGCAACTCGACGAATTGCGTTCGGCATGAACACAGCGTTAGTCCCAGTTAGCGTTTTTTGATTTTTATGCTAATTGAAGGCTACATAGGTTCTAGAACAGGGGTGTCAAACATACGGCCCGGGGGCCAGAACCGGCCCGCCAGAGGGTCCAATCGGCCCACAGGATGAAATGGTTAAAATTTCACACTAATCTAAACGTAATGTCAAATGCTCCAGATACCCGTGACTAAATGTTTGTGCCTTTTATAGATCCAGTGTGCTGTGTAAATAGTAAATTTAGGCTTGATATTGTTGAAATTGCACTTATATTTCTCAAGAAATTTCATGTTTTGTAAAATGATCCTTCAGTAAATGTAAAACAAAGGAGAAAAAACAAAAGGGTTCTTGTTGTTCATAGGTTATTATGCTATTATTTTACTATTTTTACTGGTCCGGCCCCCTTGAGATCAAATTGCCCCTGAACAAAAATGAGTTTGACACCCCTGTTCTGGAACATGCAACTAAACTAATGAATGTTGATAATTGTTTGCACTTTGTACCTTCAAGGTTCAAGAACATCCCTCCAAATGTAACGTAGACATGGTTCCTTTAAATGAACTGGTCAGAGGGTTTTAAATTCAGCCATTTGATCCACGTTCACTGGAGTCTGCAGTGGCACAGGCAACAGAACAGGAATACATAATAACCTGACACACAAGCAGGATCAACGCAGGAGAGGATTCCTTCGCTTAACTGTAACACAAAGTGGCTCCACGAGGCTCCATTTCACAGGGTCTATTCGGCTCAGATGCTCAGCAACAAGGAGACGAGAATAACATGAAACCACGGGTAAAGCGATAGAGGACAAATGAGCGTGCACCAGTGTCAGGCCACAGCAGAACTGTCAGCACCTGTGTGAGAATCCACGCACAGAGACGGAGACAATGGTGCTGCTACAGTTTGTAATGAACAATTCTTGTCAGCGACTCTCACGTGATTTAAACCAGAAATAGAAAAATCCGCCGAAAAGGAGTGTGTTGTCGTTCAGAATCACTGTCCTGGACCTGCTGGTGTTTGCTCGCAGCTCTGTGTGTTTGTTTGTTTATTTGTTTTTGCTGCTTTTCTGACAAAAACACGTTGACTGAACTTCAGGAAACGTGTTGGAATGTGACAGCGAAGGAACTGCTACCAGGAGAAGTGTGTGTGTCTGTGCTAAAGGATTTGTTCATGTTTGCTCCTGAAATGGCTCCAAAAATGAAGAAATCTATAAAAATGAGCCTTGCTTTAACTGTTTCCTATAGTGACTAAAGCACATAATATATAATATACATATAATAGGTGTGTTGTACCCGGTAAAAATTGATTTTCAAGAAAGTAAAACAAGCCTCATTTCTGGAAAATTGATCTTAAAATAAAAATAATGATGGCAAGCAAAGTCTTCACTGTAGAAAAACATAGAAAAACCACAAATCTCTCAATGTGTCTTATTAAGATATTACAGCTTACTTGAAGCTTTAATTACCAGTAACAAATCCCCGCTGCTCCTGGTTTGTGTTTTCACACCTGGTGTGGATCAATTATGTGTTAACTGCAGAAGCAAAATCACAAATTAGTGTGTGAAATTCTGAGGTGTAAATTCTTCTCTTTTCCTCTTTTTAAGGAACTTTACAGTCTTTCCAGTAAATATTCTACTCAAACTATTCTAAACTTGATGAACCCGTTGGCAGATTGTTTTTCTTAAAACGAGAAATGAATGTCAATATATGAAAATGTGGCTTAATTCTAATGACCAGTTTTTGCAGTGCAGATGTAAGTTTGTGTGGAAAGAACAACTTTTCTGTATATTTGACCAGTTTTTGACCAGTTTTTCATCGTTTTAAGACACATTTCAGTCTCATAGTGATTTGATTTACACTGCAAAAACAGCCCCACCAGATTGAAGCCAAATATTCTTACATTGAGTTAAATGTTCTTGTTTTAACTAAAATAATATGCCATTAAGGTAAGCAACTTTTACTTGTCTAGAATCTTGAAGCTAAACTGTAAATCTAGAGCCACTTTCAGACTGTAATGAGCCTTATAACGAGGAAAACTGACCAATATCTGGACAGAAATGGTGAAAATGATAAAAGGTTGTACTTATCACAAGTAAAGAAAGAATGCCATGTAGGTATTTAAGTATTTATAACTTAGAATTTCTTATATTTGCACACACATCAATCTGTGATTGTTCATGTTTCTTCTGTATTTGACGCATTTAATTCACACAACTCAGGAGCAGAAGTTCATGCAAACCTTAGTTTAATAAGTAAGATTACTTTGATGATTTCAAGGCAAAAAAAGGAACAATTTACAAAAAACAAAGCTTATTTTACTTAAAATTTGCTGGACTTAAAAAAAGAAAATGTATGTCAATTTAAGAATATTTGCTTATATAATCATTCTGTTTTTACAGTGTATACTTAGGATTTGTGTACAAATAAAAGAAATTCAAAAGTTTGAATTCTTAAACAGCTCAATCAAGAAAATAAGTACAACTTTGTTAAATTTTGGCCAGTTTTTGGTCTGTTTTTCTTCGTTTTAAGGCACTTATCATCTGAAAGTACACAAGCTAGTTTTAAATATTCTAGCTACGCAAAATTTACTCACCCAACTTCCAGATTTTTTTTCTTACACTGTAAAACACAGTTTGAATGGATTAACCAATGTTCTTATTTTGAAATGTTCTTGTTTTAAGAAAAAAATCTGTAAATAGGATTAACAACTTTAACCTGGCTTAATTGAACTTTTAAAACTAGATTGCTGAAAAAAAAATTGATTTTAAATTTTATGTAAAAAATTCTTGCATGGTGTACTCTCTTCGCTTGTGATAAGTACAACTTTTTTATAATTTTAACCATTTTTTAACCAAGTTTTTGGTCTGTTTTTACCTGATTTTAAGGAACATTATAGATTGAAAGTGGCTCTAGATTTACATGTTTGCTAGACAAGTCAAAAGTTTCTCACTGAGCTTGTTTGAATCTGGTCACTTTCAGACTATAATGTGCCTTAAACGAGGAACAAGAGTCAATCATTGTCAGAATAAAAGTCATTTTTCACTTAAACAGTAGTACAAATTTAGATTTAATGCATTCATATTTGACAGTAAACATAAACTTTACCAATCTTTTCATAATGAACTGATTTTCTTGTAAATATCACAGCAGCTATTGTGTGGAGTGTTCATTTACAAAGGCGATCAGGTAAACAATCACCACGGTGACGTGTGTGTGTGTGTGTATTATAATGTAATCTTGTTGAGAGAAAAATCTCGTACAATTAAAGTTTATGGAGCTGCAATAGTTGGCGCTTCTCATTTCTTCTTCGTTGAAAGTTTTAAATGGGATGTAATTGAGAAGAGCATCTTTGCGTGCAGACATAATTATAGTATGCAAATGATCCGGCTGTTTACGACTGGACCCCCCACCCACCCACACACACACACACACACACACACACAGAAACCCCCCCGGGGGCCGGTGAGCGTTGGTTTGGTCGTCCACTGCAGGAGACGACATTGACTCCGCTGAACTCGGCCTGTCAATAATTATTCCAGTTTCCTGACAGAGTCACACGAGGGCAGCTCCACAGTTCCTCGCCTGCATGGTTTAATTGGCTTTTTACAGCTTGAGCTGACGTTGTCATGTCGAGGAGATGTGGTGAGAGAGCACCTGCTCTGGGCAGATGTTTCTCCTGGAGAAAGAAATAGACAAACTCTGTGACTTTGTTTGTTGATTTAGTTTCAATGTCACATTCACAATAATAACAGTGAAGTAAACTGAGTGGAAACAGGATTTATTTTATCCACTGGAGTTTACACTGGAACTGTTTGCTTTGGTTCAAACGTATGTTTTTGTGTTTCCATTAAGAAAAAAAACCAAAATAACCAGCGCCAACAGTTACATTCTCAGGTCAGGGTGACTAAATGTCCTCACTTTGACCAAATGTCCTTGTTTAGATTAAATATCCACACTTAAAAAATTGTCCTGATTTTGTCTTAACTTAGCTAAAATGTCTTCACTTTGACAAAATGTCCTCACTTCCTTATCCCCAATATTCCCAAAAATGAATATTCCGGCAACAAAAACTCGTGTTTGTAAAACTTGGGCAAAATCAAGGAAAACTGTTAGATTAGATAAAATCTTCAGATGAAATAAATCAACCTGAGATTATCTGAGCTCCACTACTTTCTGGGATTTATTATGACTTTATTTATGAGGAGAATCTGAGTTTGTTAATCTGCCGGAGACATCTTTTATTTTTTTGTTAGGTATCTGAGCTCAAACTGAAAAAGCAAACTGTTTGTTTGTTTGTTTGTTTGTTTGTTTTTTAGTACAAATTGACTTCCTGCGCCGCGTTATCGACGTAGCAGCTGCTCGTCTCTGTTCGTCTTTAAAATGTAAAACAGGAGCAGAGGCACAAACAAAGACGAGCATCTGTCAGTTTTCAGCTGTGCGTCGACGCTGACTCTCGTGTCTCTGTGAACGAAACCTAATATAATGTGAATTTTTTACCAGGAAGAAGTAAAACACGTTGACTTTGTTTCTTTCTTTATACAAATATTAGTTATTTTTTATATTTTATATTTTATATTTATATTTTTTATCTTCTTCTCTGTCAGTGTTCGTATAAGAAGCTCTTAACACATTTCTCCTCTTTTGGTGCAACACTGTTTTCTCGTCTTTTGTTCTGTGTGTGTTTGTTTGTATGGATAACAGGTGTGTGTCTGTGTGTGTGTGTGGGCGAGTGTGTGTTAATATTTGGTAAATATACAAGTACTTTATGCATAAATATACTCTTATACTGCGTGTAAATATGAACTCTGTGTTGATGAACACAAGAATAAAATGGTCTCGTCTTCACATCCTTGTGTCTCTTTAGTCCACGTGTCTCTGGACTCTGTTGGACGCACTGCGTTATTGTGCTTTTAAAAATATTACATTACATTATAATATTTACATTTATGATAAACATAAAGATTATTTGTGCTCATATAAGTTTTAAGTACAGGTTGAAGGTAAACAGCCCCTACAATTCTCACACATTTTTATTTTTTACCCTTGAAGTGAAGTTTGCTCATTAAAAATATGTTGTTCTTTTATGTTGTTCACATAAAATAATCCAAGGCTAACGAGGTTCAGGTTGAAAAAATAAATAACTGGCATCATTTTTCTCACAGCAAACATTAAGGAAGTATTAAACTCAATGAATACATGAATTCATCACATATTTATCTATTTTCTGAGTCACTGTTTGAATGATTGAAGCATTTTTAGACAGAATTCATGAACAGTTAATTCATATCTAACTTAATCTCTAAAATAAGTTGAATTGTCGCTTCATTTTTGTCACAATTCATGTTATCATCTATAAATCACTTGACTCATCTTCACTGTGTGTCATGTGACTTCTGTGCAACATGGACTATTTTGTTTTTTTGATTTTTTTTTAATATATCTACTGAATATATAAATGTATATTATTATTATTAATAATATTAATACTAATATTAATATTAATATTAATACTAATAATAATATTGTTGTTATTATTATTATAGCGTGTCAATAATCCATAAACAGACTGGACACACAAACATTAGCCTTAAATCCGCTTTCGCCTCGCGCTCTCTCTCCTGTTGTCTACGTAACGATTTGTGACGCAGTGAAACAGAAATGGAGAAGTGAGGCGGAGCTGATGTTTTTAACTCACTCACTCGCTCATTCAGAGACGCGTCATGTGTTCACGTCCCCCCTCGTCCCCTCTCGTCCACCATCAGGGTTTGACGAGGCGGCTCAGCTCAACCTCGTCTTAATGCGATGCCACCAGAGTTTTTTTTACGCCAGAGTTGCCGTGGCAACAAAGTTCCCCCCGCTCCCTGAGATCAATAGCGTCTCCTTGATGGTGCGGCAGAAGGACGAGGCTTTGGTACAGAAGCTCCTCTGAGAAACTCTTTGCAGCTTTGTGACCCAGTTTCCGTCAGAGTAAACATGTGAGGTCACTCATGTTCAGAAACGTTCAATCTAATCTGAAATCTTCTCATAATCCTGACGTTTAAGCCAAAACTAAAGCCAACGTCTGCAAATCTTTACGGAAAAACTTGACTTTACTCCAAAAAAATAACCTTATGATAACAAGGACTCCTTTATTTCTGTCACATTAATCTTCATGTTTTCTTCATGAGTAAGTCCCTGACGTAAAGATATTTTATCATATTTAGTTTAATAATCCAAATATATATAATGTACTTTCTCATTCAATTCTTGCAGAATTGCTTGAATATTGCACTTGGTCGTATTCGAATTTTGATAATTTTGTGATTAATTCTGAACTTTTGGCTAAAACTGATTTTTTTGGGTTGAACAACATTCAAAATTGTTCATTTTATAATGGAAAAAAAAAACAATAAAAAACACATTTTCTCATGTATATATTCACATTCCGATTAAACCAGCAGATATTAAGTACATAATGGATATATTTTGGGTTGAAAAACTGAAAACAACAATCAAAATTAATCAATTGTATGTGTTTACTGCCGTCTTTAGGGGCAAAAATTAATTTTTGTGAGTCTGTCAACAATGAAAGACACAATTTTTCTAGTTAAATTCCTGTAGAATTTCATCATAAAGCTGTTTTTGTTCCAAATTTCATTTTTTATCAGGTATTTGCTTGAATATTGTACTAATGTTGTGATTAATTGTGCAGCTCTAGCTAAATTTTTCTCAGCTCTTTTAACCTCCTACTTTTAACAGATTATTTACTTAATCTCTGCGTCTGAAATCACAGTATTTTATGGTGTAAATCCACGTAGGCTGTCACGTATTGAGTCGTTAAAAAAGCTTGTGAGTGAAACCCTGTTACAGTCTTCACTCCCTCACATTCTTTAGTAAAAGAAATATTTTTGGAGGTTTGTTTTTTTTTGTTTGGACGAGGCAGACGTGCTGCGCTGCCAACAATAAAGGAAGGAGTGTTGTTAAATAAATAAATTCTCTCTGGGGGTTTGTGTGTGAATTCTCTCACACAGTGAAACCACCCGGCGCGTGTCTTTGTAAGAGGAAGAGCTTCAGCCGCGGTAAATGACTAAAACACAGACAACAACTGTGTTCGTGTCGTATCTTCATCTCGCTTTAATGTTGTTTTGCTGAATAAAACGCTCAGGGTTTGTTTTTCTCTGGGCTTTTTTGTTTTGTTTTGTTTTACAAACACAGTCCAGTGAAACTCAGTGTTGTTCTGTCAGTGCTGATTAAATTTGATCTCGACAGAATCTCCCGCTGCTTTAAATGTTCTGTTATCACTGGAAATGAAGAGTGCAAATAAACCATATGAGAATTTGATGAGTGCTAACTTTATAGCAGCGTGATTTATGTAAATTTTACATCTGCACATAAAGAAAAACTGAATGGAAAGCTTGATTTAAATGTTTTTTATATATATTTTAAACATCAATTCTCAAACAAGTCAAGTCAACTTTATTTATAGAGCACAATTAAAAACAATCAAGGTTTGCTTTAGAGATTTAAAGGCACAGCAACATAAAACGTATACAACTCAAAATCGCCAAAAGTGAATTTTCTATCCAGTTATTTGCCCCTCCCACATCCAATTTTCGACACACATTCACCAAATAAAATATACCCCAAGTTTTTAGTTTAATCTAAAAGCAGCCAGCTTGTATAAGTTTTAAGGACAGGTTGAAAGTGTTTATTCATTAAAAATATGTTGTTTTTTTATGTTTATCACATAAAAGATTTCAAGGCTAATGAGGCTAATCAAATAACTAGCATCATTTTTTTCTCCTAGCAAACATTAAGTGTTAAACTCAATGAATACATGAATTAATCACATATTTATTCTTTTTCTGAGTCACAGTTTGAATTTGTGACAGAAATCATGAACAGTTAACTTAATCTCTTCGCTGACTAGCTAACTCCTGTTAGCGTAATCTAGCTAAGTCGTCTTGTGTGTGAGCGTGTTTGTGCGCTCTCGCTCGTTCACAGAGAGATAAGACGAGAGACAGACTTCCACTTTACTTTTTCTTTTATAAATTTGACATGTGGTATTTAAAATATTCCATCAATTTCGCCGCAGGCTCCTTCAAAACAAGTCGAGTTCAGGGATATATATTCATGCTGTTTTTGTATTAGATGTTTTTGCTGTGGGCACAATGTGGAGGAAAGAGGAAAAAAATAATAATAAAATGAAATAAAAAAAACCCTGTGAACACCAGCTCAGTGAGGAGGAAGAAAACTGTAGATGTAAAGACTCAAATTAGCCACAGAAGGAGCTGGAAACAGAGAAATGTGTATATTATTCAGTTTTTCTTACAGTATATTTATTGTAAACACGATTTTGTGTCCACTTCTGTTCATTTCTAGATACAGTTAAACATGATATACTGTTAGTGAGGGGCCCTAGTCCACATATTCACATAACTGTGTTATTAAAATTTTGGGAAGATTACGTAGTCGCGTAAAAATCGGGGTAGTAGCAGAGAAGCTGGTGTCCGTCCTTGGTCATGAGAACAATAATGAAAATTAAAACACAAACGTTTTATTATGGTGTTTGTATAATAGTAGTAACATCTTATTTCTACTGTCATTTCCAGCTAATATTGTCATAATATAATATAATAGTAATAACATAGTAATAGCAGGGCCAACTCCACACATCCTTCTCTTTCTCTATACGTTTATCTGGTAAATAAATATTTAAGTGATTCAACAAGTCAAAGATTTTAGTTTTTAATGGCAGGAAAGCAGCACAACTTTTCTGGAAACTGGGAGTTTTATTTATTGATTTATTTTAATGTTAGAAAAAGCGTTGTCGTGAATTGAAACCCTTCACCGTATGGAATGAGACGTTTCCTGGACGTTTCAGCCATGTCCTTCTGGGACGAGACCTCGGGGCCGACCCAGGACACACTGGAGTATACATGTGTCTCTTGCTGGCCTTTGGGATCATCCCCTGGAGGAGCTGGCAGAAGGTCTGGACCTCGTTGCGAAGGCCGATTCCCTCCACGACTATTGTATTTTAATTGTTCGAAAGTAAACTTTTTGTTTGCAATGATCGGAATTTCTCTGGCTCTTTTGCTCCAAACTTGTTGGGTTTTGTCCGCGATTCTGAAGATCTCACCACAGAGAGCGCGATTTGTCGCGTCTAATGCGCCGCAGGACTTTGTGGCGCGATGGGAGCGCTAGCTGCAAGTCGCCGTATTTAATTTTACATTAACTAAAGCATTGTTGAGAGAAGAACAACCATACAGACGTTGGTGAGTTTCACAGTTAACCTCGGGAGCTCATTTCACGGTAAAACTAGTGTTAAAAACAAGTGTCGTACAGTGGAGTCTGGACGCTAGCAAGTACGTGACATCATTTGGAGAATCTCAACGTCAGACACAATTTTGTCACGTTTCTACTGCGCTACTTGGCCCAGCCGACACGGAAGTCCCGTCTGTGCGTTGACTTTTTATGTCAACTCGTCGTGCGACAAATCAGCGTTAGGAGGCTGCCTGCTGATTGGCTCCTGAGTCAGAGGTCGCACGAGGTGAGCGTTCCGTCGCTGCCATTTTCTCCCAAAGCCACAAAAGTCAGAGGTGTCACTTTAATTTATCTCAGTTAACAGGAATTCTTATCATCGGTGAAGCTCACGCCGTTAGCGATGAAGACGGATGCCAAGAAAAGGAGAGGACATCAGCATATCGCTGCTGCTGCCGCCGCCGCTGCTGCTGCTCCACTGGGCTCTATTATGGTTATTATTGAAGGATGACTTTTTACACCTGTCACCACAGGCGTGTTCCCTTCAAGAGTGAAATCAATACATCTAAAGGCAAATCAGAATCACCGCTACATCCTCAGGAAAAACTACCCAGAATCATCCGACGATCCCCGGAGTGGATGCAGTGACAGAGAGGGAGAGAAAAAAACCAAGCCAGCTGCATCTCTGCTGCTGTTTTCACCTTTTTAGGTTTTTCTGTTCCTGTGATTTACATGACAGGTTTCTGTCTGCTTCCGCAGAAGCACTGGGGGGAGCAGAGAGCATGAAAAGGTCATAAAAATCCCAGAGCGCTGCAGACAAGTGAACCTTTCCTACCATTAAATCTCCACCTCGATATTAAAGTCAGGGAAGAAATGCAAAAAAAAACAAAAAAAAACCCTTGTGTGATGGAAATGTACACGCGGCACCTGATGTGGGAAACGGTCCTGTGATCGTGGAATTATACGGCGATGCAGCCGTGGAAAAAGACGCAGTTATTTCCATTAAAAGGGTCGAGAGACACGAACGTGTGCTGCTGCTGCTGCTGTTGCTGCTGCTGCTGCTGTTGCCGCCTTTCATCATCTCCAGGTACCATTATTTCAGAAAAGCTTCATTTCATTTTGTGATTGATGCCTCGCTGGCAGGAGCAGCAGCAGCAGCAGAAACAATCTTAGTCTGACTCTGGGTTTTTCGCACAATAAAGGTTGAAATAAACGCTATGATTTATTTGTTCAAAGTGTGTTTACGTGACCCAAGAAGGAAACATTCAAAAACCAACTTTACAATAAGGTTACGTGAATTAAAGCTGTACTAACTGCTAACACATATTACAAATAAATATTTAATCATGTTATTCTGGTTAATTATGTTAATAATTTAGACTTTAATCAAGGTGAAGCTACTGGTAACGTCAGCTAACAAACTTAACTATAATTAAGTATTAATTAACCCTTAGTAATGCTCCATATGACCCTTAAGTAGATACTAAAATTTTAATTAATATTAGTAAATGTTTATAATAAAATATTATTATAGAAAATATTTTTCATGTTATTATTATTATTATTATTATTATTATTATTATTATCATTGTTATCATTGTTATTATTGTTATTAATAATAACAATAATAATAATAATTAAGGTAATTTTTTTATACTTTATTCCAGGTAAAGCTACTAACTGAGTGGATTAACCATTATTAACCTTTATTAATGTTTGGTTTTTTAGCCTTAAACAACCACACATTTACTAAACTCTTTTGTGGAACAGGTTTCCCTCTTTATAGTAAGTTTATATTATTTAACATTAGTAAAAACCATAACTAAAAATTAATAAGGTAAATTAAGGTAATAATTTATACCTAATTCAAAGTAAAGCTACATCTGTTCACACAGAAATAACCGTTAACTCCATTATAACTCCATTAACATTAACCGTTTGAGGATGTAACCAAATTAAGCATAACTTAACTATAATTAAGCATTAATTAAGCATTATTAACATTTATGCTCCTTGTGACCTGATGGAACTTCAGACATCTTTAGCACTGAAAATGCGACACAAACTAAGATCGCCTCTTCTCTTTGGACTCAGTAGAAATATATATTAGATAGATATTAATCTGCTCAGTTTCTGTTTTCAATGTTGCGACTGTATGTTTTTATATATTTTTAAGTTTTAAATATCTCTGGTGGCCCACACGGCGGTATAGTGGCTTGTACTGTTGCCTTGCAGCAAGAAGACCGAGGGCCTTTCTGCATTTTGAGTTGGCATATTCCTACTTGTGTTTGTTAGTGTGTTTTCTCCGGTGAATTAATTAATTAATGAATGAGTGAACAAATATCTCTGGGAGGGGGGGGTTTAAATTTTTTTTTTCATGAATTAATGTATCAACGTTTTTCTTTGTTTGTCAGTTTTGTTATTGTTGATTATCGTGAAAAGGTCCAGGGGTCATAACTGGGAGGAAATGGTTTTGTGCAGCCCGTGGTCAAGTGGAGGGCAATTCATTGTTCTCCGGGAGTAGAAAAGTGCTGCTCGATGCTCCGGCACGTGGTCTGTGTGTGAGTTCACTGTAATCATGGGTTAAATGCTGAGGTTAACCCACTAATTGGTGTGTGCGCAAAGATGAGCTTTTCTCTCTGTTTTTTACTCGTTCACCCTCATGACGGTCTCCCCTGTCTCCCTCTCACGCAGGAACCTGGAATCGGATCAAGAATGGAGCGGCTGGTTCTGTGTGTTCTGCTGTGTGCAGCTCTGGTGGACGGTTACAGCTGCCCCGGCCGCTGCATCTGCCAGCACCTCTCGCCGACCCTGACGCTGCTCTGCGCCAAGACGGGTCTGCTGTTCGTGCCTCCGACCATCGACCGCAAGACGGTGGAGCTGCGGCTCACCGACAACTTCATCACCATCATCCGCAAGAAGGACTTTTTGAACATGACCAGCCTGGTCCACCTCACCCTGTCCCGCAACACCATCAGCCAGATCACGCCGCACGCCTTCGTGGGCCTGCGCTCGCTGCGGGCGCTCCACATGGACGGGAACCGCCTTAGCGTGATAAAGAGCGACCACTTTAAAGGCCTCATCAACCTGAGGCACCTCATCCTGGGCAACAACCAGATCCACCAGGTTGCCACCACCTCCTTCGACGAGTTTGTCGCCACCATCGAAGACTTGGATCTCTCCAACAACAACCTGCGCAGCCTTCCGTGGGAGGCCATCGCCAGAATGGCCAACATCAACACGCTCACGCTGGACCACAACCTGATTGACCATATCGAGGCGGGGACGTTCACACTGCTCACCAAGCTGGTGCGCTTGGACATGACATCCAACCGGCTGCAGAAGCTGCCGCCGGACAGCCTGTTCCAGCACGCGCAGGTCCTGTCCGACGCCAAAGGCTCCAGCTCGTCCACACTGGTCGTGAGCTTCGGTGGAAACCCTCTCCACTGCAACTGTGAGCTGCTGTGGCTGCGCCGGCTCACGCGAGAGGACGACCTGGAGACCTGCGCCTCGCCGGAGCTCCTCATGGACAAGTACTTCTGGTCCATACAAGAGGAGGAGTTCATCTGCGAGCCGCCGCTCATCACCAAACACCTCGCCACGAAGCCCTACGTGATGGAGGGACAGGGCGTGACCCTCAAATGCAAAGCCGTGGGCGATCCGGACCCAGAAATCCACTGGCGGTCCCCAGACGGCAAACTGGTGCACAACAGCTCCCGTACCGTCCTGTATGAGAACGGCACCCTCGACATCCTCATCACCACGCTGAAGGACAGCGGCGCGTTTAACTGCGTGGCGTCCAACGCGGCGGGCATTGCCACGGCCGCCGTGGAGATCAACATGATCCCTCTGCCCTTGTTTGTGAACAACACGGGCCACATGCGCGAGGACCCCGGCCTCTCCGACATCACCACCTCCTCCAAATCTGGCAACGACACCAAGGGCTACGACAAGCAGGACAGGAGGGTGATGGTCAGCGAGATGACCTCCTCATCCGCCGTGATCCGCTGGCCCTCCGAGCGCCACATCCCGGGCATCAGGATGTACCAGATTCAGTACAACAGCTCGGCGGATGATACGCTGGTGTACAGGTGAGCCACGGCGGGAGCAGGTGGATAAATGTGGGGACGGGGGGAGGGAAGGTGAGACATCTGCAGTGACCATCTGCTGAATGACACAACGGTCTATTACGGCAGATTGACAGATACCGAAGATGCAAAAAAAAAAATGATGAAGCGTGTCCAAAAATAAGCTGCAGAGCTCCCGTGGTGGAAGTGTGGGTGACACACGGAGGAAGAATTCTTTTCCATAAATTAAAATATCATTAACATTAGAAGGCACTGTAATGTGCTCTGAATGTACAATGAATAATTAATGTATTCACAGATATGGTAAACAATCAGTATGTTTACTGGACAGGAGGAAAATAAATCAGATTATTGTGTTAGTTTGACCGAGATGTTTAAACACTCCAGTGTAGAAAATGAAGATAAAATAATTATACTAAATTTTGAATACGTGTACAATCCACTGATGGATGGTGTGAATTTTATTTGTACCCTTCTTATATTCAGGTCAGGTCTACAGAGGCGACCATTTTGGACCACCATGTGTTTACAGTAGCCCACACTGGACAAACTTCACATCTTTTAAGTGTTGATGCAAAAGTAAATGTAAACATGTTAGTCTGCCATGATAACCTCGTTTAGACAACAACAGAAAGAAAAACATGGATAAATCTAGACTGGAGGAGACTGAATTTAATCTGTCATCTTAAATAATTTAATGTTTTGAACCAGTACCGTTTAAAATGTACTGGTACAGCTGAAGTCTATATCGCCTCCTAGTGTAGTGGAGGAGGACACACTTTAGATTCTGTGCTAGTGTTTGTGTACTGGGACAAAGACAGTAGATTTTCTCCCCCCTCTCTTTCAAATAGTAATGTCATACACACGAGATTGTCTTTAGAGACGTTTTCATCTTCAAAAACCTGCATGAATACGCCATTGAACGATGTCATGACCATGCCAAACCAGTAGGTGGCAGTGTATAAAGCCCAAAAAAACATTGTCGTGTAGATGAAAGGAAAGAAAGCATTTTCTTTTCAGATACATGGCGACGCGTGTACGTGGCCTAAATGTCGTATTCGAGCTAGAACCAAAGACGCAAAATTATCTCCGAGATTCATGATTTGACTGTAGCCACGTCGTGTTTTTGAAATGTGTCGTACTTTATCGTCTACGTGAACATAATTTGCAAAATTGACATCATGCTGTGTTAAAAAAGAGCTGAAACCAGAGTGTTTCAGACCATTAACTCGACTGAGGTCGCCCCCTGGTGGCTCCATCCCACCAGGATTGTCTTTAGAGACATAAATATTCTGTCGAGCACTGTCATGACCATGCCAAGCCTGTAGGTGGCAGTGTAACTGGAAGCATAGCTAATCAGAATCCTAAAAAAGAAAAACAAATGATAGAAATGTTCCTATGAACTCACAAACAGGGAAGTTTGGATTTTTCCTCAAATTTCCACTTTAGTTTTAAATATTTGTTTTCTGTGACATAAAACTACGTTTTTTCGCGTGGATGAAAGGAGAGAACGCCTTTTCTTTTCAGATACTTGGCTATGTGTGTACGTAGCCTAAATATTGTATTAAGTTACAACCGTAGAAGATTGTTCTGTATATAAAAATGCCAAATTAGCTGCGAGATTCATGA
Organism: Solea senegalensis; assembly: GCF_019176455.1. Lineage (NCBI taxonomy): Eukaryota > Metazoa > Chordata > Actinopteri > Pleuronectiformes > Soleidae > Solea > Solea senegalensis. The sequence goes on from NC_058028.1 coordinate 2,261,341, forward strand.
TTTGACTGTACGTGGCGTTGGTTTTTGAGTAGTCGTAATAGTGGTAGTGATCCAGACCGTTGACTCTACTGAGGTCGCCCCCTGGTGGCTCCATTCCACTTCCTGGGCTTCACTTTCCAAAGCAGATTTTTGCAAACAGGCTACGACGACAACAGTGCTGGCTGTTATTTGTAGCCATTAGCTGAGTAAATCATTAGCGTCCAGCTTTTTAAAGGACTGAGGAACCTTTTCCGCCGTCATTAAAAACATTATATGACAACAAACAACAACACAAGGGCGACTCTTCCACCGCACGTAGCTTTATTTTGTATCATTAGCGAGTGTCTGCGTTAATTGGTTACAAGACAGGAGTGTGATTAGATGTGGTCACCTAATGATCGGCTCGTCCACGGCGGTGGAAGGAGTTTCAGATCAATTATTTACAACGAGAGCGAGGAAACGGCAGCGGCAGCACACTATACATCCAGACTTTTAAATTATAAAACAGTATAAGCACTCATTGTTCAAAAAAGGATGGCTAATAGTGACAGAATTAGATTTTAACACTTCACCAGTGACATTTTAATGTGGGGGGGAAAGGTCAAGGTGGCATTATTTATTTTATTTTTTTTAACTTTTCGTACAGAATCACACAAGGTTGTTTTTCACAATAGAACATACAATAATATCACTTTGTACCAAGAAACTATAAATTAGATCACGGCGACACAGTGATTTCACGTTACATCCTGTTAAATTGAGTCCTGCCGCACGTCGACCCCCCGGCGTGAAGCAGAACCTAATCAAATCATTTCCTGCTCTTTATTTCATCCTTCGCACAATTTAGTTTCCTCATTTAAACACAAGTTTCACTTAGAACAAACAATAAGCTGTCACTGTCACATGACACGCGTTTTTAATGTTGTGTGAAGTGTGACAGATTTAATTAAGACAAGAATTCACACAGTTCAATACAAAGTTGCCAGAATCAGAATGAGAATACTTTCAAATAACAACAACACTGAGGAGGAGGAGAAAAGGGAAACACATTTAGACTTAACATGAGATGTAAACATGACAATAAATATGTGCTTACTAAGAGATAAATGACCTTTTAAGTTCTATGATAATAATGTGTGAATGTAAGAAAAACTGTTTAAAAATCTCATTGTGATGTGAAACCTCCAGGAATTATATTATTTACAGAAGTAGAATAGTGGCTGATGTTACTTCATGGATGAAGTAAAAATGTCCAAATGTAGATCAGTTAAAAAACTTAAAAATCCTGAAAACAGTTGTTAATATAGTTCCAAAATCTACTTTTAAATCCAAATTCTACTCACATTTTCAAAATCTACTTATAGTCCAAATTTGATCATTAAAACACTTAATGAACATATGTAAGTATCTAAATTAATCACCAAAATGCTGAGTCATGAGTGAAAACAAGCTTTATTTTTGGACTTTATTTTATCAGGCACCACTTCCTTTCAACATGGCTTTCAAAATAAGAGCCACTGACTTTGGCTTTTTACTACTTCCTATATAAAACTGTATGTTATAAAGCTTGGTAATAAAAAAAAAAATAGCTTATTGTGTTGTTATTTTTAAGTAGTAGTCATTCCACAACTGTCGGAGTACAGGAAGTAGTCACACTTCGGTGGCCATTTTGAGCCACCATGTTTTCAACTAATGGATAATCTTTTGATGTTTGATGCTAACTCTCGGCTACAAAGTTTCAACAACAGTCTTGTAAGAGCTGCAACATGAAACTTCACCTATGAATGTCGCTAAATTTTACACACTGTACCTTTAAGTACGATGATAATGTTTGATGTGTTCTGCAGTAAATGATGCACATTAAATCTGAATCCAGTTTACAGACTGAGCCGTGTTAAAGGATTAAAACCTGGACTTTTGTGGGCTTTTGTCAGATATAATGAGTCGCTCTCGCGTATAATTTTCTCATTTGGTTTGAGCGTGAGTGTTGTTTTGTCTTTAGGTGGTTACATTATTACCTACAAATGATCACATTCTCCCCGCAGGGAAGAAAACGGAACAAGCTTGTAATTATATTAACGCCAGTGTTGACCTGAAGACAGTGTCTCCCCTCCTTCATGTTTGGCGCCGTGCAATCATGCGGCCGCCGCCAAAAACGCGACCTCGGGTGCATCGCGCATCATAACTGCCGCCGCTTCACGCGCCATGTTTTGTTGAGCCGGCAGCTGTTGTGGCGTCGTCTCTCACAGTCAGTCACCTTTCTCTGTCATTTCATGCACAATCCCAACAGAGTGCGTTCTTATTGCTGTTTTATAATGTGACAGATTCTCTCATGAGTCGGCTTTAATGGAGTGTGGTGCTTTTTTTATGATTCTCTGCCAGAGTGGGAGTTTATATTTCAGGGCCCACACACACGGGAAAGAGTTTTGTCGTGTCATCTTTTTATCCACAGTGGAAAATATTGAAAATATTTTACATTTTCATGCGCTGTTCCCACAGGGATTATTTTATCCAGCTCAAATTTTGGCAAAATATTTAAAACGCAATGTTGATTCAGAGTTGTAAATATTGTGACATTCTGCGTTACGATGTTACCATGGCGATGCTGCAAATTTTGCCAGAAAAGAGGAAATTGGCTATCCACATGAAATGGCAGTAGAAATATTGAAAATATTTTATGTTTTCATGCGCTATTCCCACAGGGATTATTATATCCACCTCAAATTTTGGCAAAACATTTAGAACGTAATGTTGATTCAGAGTTATAAATATTGTGACATTCTGTGATACGGTGTTACCATGGCGATGCTGCAAATTTTGCCAGAAAAGAGGAAATTGGTTATCCATATGAAATGGCAGTAGAAATATTGAAAATATTTTACGTTTTCATGCGCTGTTACCACAGGGATTATTGTATCCACCTCAAATTTTGGCAAAACATTTAGAAAGTAATGTTGATTCAGAGTTATAAATATTGTGAGTTTTTGTGTAGCGGTGTTACCGTGGCGACACTGCAAATTTTAATAGGAAAATTGGTCATGACGGCCAATGGATGGACAGATACTCATAAAACTTGACACACGCGTCAACAGCACAACAACTTTAAGTCTGATGTGGGTCGCAGGATTGTTCATGGCAAAATAGCATCACAGCGCCCCCTAGAAAATGTAAAATCAACAGCCCACGCCGCTGAAATGTGGCACACGTCTATCAGGATGAGCTACTAAAAAAATTCTTATATGAGCACTTTGTAAAGTAGCTAAAACACTATTTTTGGAAAAAGGGTCCCAGTGTGGAAAAATCTCAAAATGCAACCCTTGTGTTTTTGTACATACTAAAAAATGCTACTTTGAGAAAATGATGATAACATAGCCCCGCCTTTCTCTTACTATTTTTCTTGTTGTCTTGTTTTTGGAGATTTTTTTTTGGTCTTTTCTCGTTACGTTAACTTTTAATTTCTTTCCTTAGTCGCCCTGACTCGGTTCATTCTCTAACTATGTTTCTGTGATTGTTAGCATTGTAATGTATATTCTATGTAATATATTAGCGTATATTCCATGTTTGGTGTATATTCCTGTGTACTACAGCATTTAGAGTTGTTTTGGGGGATGGTTACGGTTTTAAGAATGAAAAACAGAAAACAGCTTGTGTTGGAAGGTTCTGTTTCCATGTGGATAAGACCTTTATCCCAGCACTACAATAATCCTGTTATTTTGATGTTTTTGTGTTCTCCTGACATTTCCATTGTGATTTAAAACACTTTATTCACACCAGTATACGTGCTTTTCCAGATATTAATCCTGTCTATCTTCTATTTCTCTCTCTCTCTGCAGAATGATACCGTCCACCAGCAAGAACTTCTTAATCAACGATCTGGCCGCTGGCCGCGAGTATGACCTTTGTGTGCTGGCAGTTTACGACGACGGCATCACATCGTTAACGGCCACACGTGTGGTCGGCTGCGTGCAGTTCCACACGGCCAGCGAGGTCAGCCAGTGTCGCTTCCCGCACAGCCAGTTCCTGGGAGGCACCATGATCATCATTATCGGGGGTATAATTGTCGCTTCAGTGCTGGTGTTCATCATCATTTTGATGATCCGTTACAAGGCCTACAGTGGCCCAGAGGACGCCAAGACCAAGGTCAGCTCCAGCACGCACTCCCAGACCAACGGCAGCCAGCAGCGGCTGCAGCGCTCCGCCTCCAAGCAGCCCTCAGACGAGGGCCAGAACGAGGCCCAGGCGCCCAAAGAGTGCATGGCGATGGTGCTGCGCGTGGACGACGAGAAGCGGGAGGACCCAACCGCGACCACCGCCATCCTGGAGGTGGAGCTGCCCCCGCTGATGGCGGACAGGATGAAGAGAAGAACCAGCCTGGACGCTCATTGCTCCGGTCCGCCGTCTGAGGACACGCAGACGGACAGTAGCCTGACGGGCTCCACCATGTCGCTGTGTCTCATCGGCTCCAGCGCCGGCACCAAGGAGGCTCCAAGGCTGAAGGACAAGAAAAGCGCTCTCGCTAACATGGGCCTGCTCCCGAACGAGCTGGCACGAACTAGGCACAGATTCTCCTTTGACGGCGGGGATTACTCCATATTTCAGAGTCACAGTTACCCGCGCAGAGCGAGGACGAGGTGGCACAAGTCCACCAACCAGCTCGACGTGGAGTCGTCGCCACTCGCCAACCGGAGAGTCACGTTCAGCAGCACCGAGTGGATGCTGGAGAGCACGGTCTGAGGGCGGGGGGCGGGGATGAACGTGTAAAAACAAAAACAAACATGTCTACATGCCATATGACGCACATTTGTCCAATAAACACAAGCACATTCACGTACACGGGGCAAACTTTCCTGCCATTCTCCTGCCTCCTCGTCATAATCCCAGAGAGGCTTCGCCGGCCATGTCCTGTCTTTACGCAGCAGTGCCTTATTCTGAAAAACACACGTACGAATGGAGGACGCTGCTCACTGTCGTCACAAAACTTTTCTTTTTCTCTCTCTCATTGAATCCCACGCTAAAAAAAAACGGGGGAAGCGTCACTTTTGGATTGATTTTTAACTTTTTCCTTCTTTTTTTTTTGTCCCGCCCCGTGACATGCCAAGGGAGGCGTGGCCTGTGGATGTACGTAACTGTTATTTTCTAAAAAAAAAGAAAAAAAAAGAAGAAGAAGATAAATGAAAGAAAAAAAACTGTAGGTATCCTGTTATGTCGATCATGTTTTGTTTTTCTTTCAAAAAGAGTAAATGAATTCAAAAAAAAACTTTTGCACAGAAGACACGAGATACAAGGACAAGTATCACCACCAGTCTATACAATAATAATGAGTAAAATAATAATTAAAAAAAAGTTTTACACATGCCAGTTTGTAATGATAGAGTAGAGAGGGACGGACGGACACAGAGAGGACGGACCAGAGACGCAGATTCCTCTCCAACAGTCGGACTTTTACCATGTTAAATAGATATTGTTCCAGATGTGACTGTATATTATTATTCAGTTCTGTATCTGGCTGGTCTAGATAAAAAAAAACAAAAAACAAAGACGACAAACAAACAAACGAACGAACGAAAACAAAAAAAGAGACATATATAAGTATATTAAAACATTGGTGTATGTGTACTAACTATGTAAAGTAAGCAAGTCATACGTCACATGACTTTTTACAAAGCATTCGGGTGTCGGCTGCGAGTTTTTACATTAAAAACCTGTGTCATCGCACCTACGTCAGTCTGTCAACACTAGTTTCTGTGTGTGTGTGTGTGAGAACTGTGGATGTGCTGGTGTTCCTCTTCTTGTGCCTTCAGCAGCAGCAGCAGCAGCAGCAGCAGGAGTCTAAATGTCCAGCAGGTCAGGACAGGACAGGTCAGGGAAGGACACCTGCCTGAGTGGAGATGATAAATATTTGATTGGGTGAGTACTATTTTGAAAAGCTTCTGTGGAAACGGCTGCACCAGGGGCACGAGAGCGACGCCAGGACGTGTCTCTGCATTCAAATGCAGCCAGATGTTTTTCCACAGGGGTGTAACGCTGGTCTCCGACCACTAGGGGGACACAGAGCCTAATGACATGCAGACTGCAGTGAGGAGGGATTACAGTGATGACAGCAGAGCCGGCCCACGGCATGAACAGATCACCAGGGGGGCCCCCCCAATATGGATGAAAAAGTTATATATATATATATATATTTAGATATCTAAGTAAAGCTTGAGTTATTTGGTTTTATTTTAGACGTTTTAAAAACATTAAAGTGGTTTAATTCAAGTTCAGTAAAACCACACTATTGTGTCGTATCATCTTTTTATCCAGATAGAATGGCCAGTTGTATATTATTGTAATAAATATTGTATTGTATATTGTAATATTGTAAATATTTAACATTTTCATGTGCTGTTGCCACAGGGATTATCGTGTACACCTCAAATTTCGGCAAAGTATTTAAAACATTATATTGATTCAAAGTTGTAAATATCGTGACTTTTTGCGTAACGGTGTTACCATGGCGATACTTCAAATTTTGCCAGAAAAGTGGAAATTGGTTATCCACTTTGAATACGAAAGTGCAAATCAGTGTCAAAAGATTGAGCATAGTTCAGCACCGGCTACTCTGAGGTCAAATTCAGTTTAGGGCCCCTTAAAGGCTTGGGCTGGCACTGGATGATGGTTACAATATCCTGTTTTCTGTGTATAATATTATATGAATTTATATTGTTTGGTTAAAGGGTTTTAAACAACTGTCATTCATGTTCACACCAGGGCTATAATAGTTGCTATAGTTTTTAAGAGTGGGTTAGCTAGTTTTTATTACTTTTTTTTGGAAATGCTTAGTTTTAGATGAATTTTTATTAGTTTCAGAGTTAGTTGTTTTGGTATAATGGAGTATTTGCCAGGCGCAAGATGCAAAAAAGGTGATCATAAGTATTTTGTCTCAAATTTGAATTTTTCAAAATTGCACAACTTCATATGAACCCAAAAGGTTTATTTATGGATGAAATACATTTAAAAGATGAAAACTAAGCACATTTTCAACTAATTGTTAGTTTTAATGTTAAAAGCACACAATTCACTTTCAGCTAGTTATCAGGTTTTTTATTTTTATTTCAGTTAAAGAAAATGTTAGTTTTGGTTATTGCGTTAGTTTTCGTTTACTATAATAACCTTGGCTTAGATACAAACACATTTTACACAATATATTACAACAATCACTAAGCCCCCCCAAAAAAAGGAATATGGTGAATTGATTGATGTGTTTTATGTCATATCCCAGAATAAAATATGAAAGATTGAGCAAAAACAAAACAGACAAATCCATCCACCCATTGTCAACCGCCTTTCCGAGATCAGGTTGCAGGGGCGGCTCCATTCGGGGGTCCAAACTTCCCTCTCCTTGGCCACATCGTCCAGCTCTAACTGGGGGATTCCCAGGTTCTCCCAGGTCAGTGAGAATTTATATCCTCTCCAGTTCGTCCTCATAATTGGACGTGCCAGGAACACCTCCTCAGGGAGGCGCTCCAGTGGCATCCTGACCAGGTGAACGACCTCAACTGGTTCCTTTTCACGCAAAAGAACAGCAGCTCTACTCCGAGTCTCTCCCAGATGACTTCGCTTCTATCCGTAGAAAACCCATTAGAGTTACTTGTTCCTGTGATCTCGTTCTTTCGGTCATGACCACCAAGATTGAGCGGTAGATGGAGAACTTTATTCCTGTTAAATCTTTGATTCTTTGATTTTGGATGACATAAGAAATGTTTTTATTGTTAAGACAAACGTCCTCACATGCAAAGCAACAAAGACATGAATACCATTAATCACTCCAATCACAGTCACACCAAAGAGAAAGTTGCACTTGACCTCGTTTTATTGATTCATTTCCACGTGAAATCATCAGTTATTCCACTTTATAGTTTGACTGCCAAACACTGAAATGATCTATATCAGCTAATCCCAAAAGTAGGAACACTGTGGCCTAATTTAAATCCTGAAATAATTATTCTTCTTGTCCAAACATCACAGTTTCAAGATCTTTATCGCAGCCCAGTCCTCACCGTCACCTTCATCAGTGCACGAGAGTAAAAAGGACAACAAATCCAATGTTACCTGTAATTCCAGGTCCTTGGACTGTAACAGGTCACATGGACGAAAAATAATACATCATTCAAATCTCATCATTCATTTCTACAGCTATTTGAAGCTCAGTGGCTGAACATTAAAAACTATTCTGTTTATTCTAACGGCCCTCCTGTTGTACCTCCACTTTGTGAATTACTGTTCTATATCATAATGATAATAACAATAATAATACTAATTTAATGTAACACGTTTAAATTAAAAAAGTGCTGCGACAGACAAAGAAAAACAGGAAATCACGTACTGGCAGTGTTTCACAAACTATATATATATATATATACATATATATACACATATGTACTTTTTAAGTATGGCGAACCATCGTGACCCAAATCACAATTTAAATCATGACATGAACACATTTGTGCATCATGCAGCGACTCATTTACAGCCATATAGTAAATCTAAAGTCATTTTTGAAATGGAAAATTAAGTATTTCCAATAAATAGATTGGAACTGGGACATTGTTGTTAGAGCAGCACAGATTTTGGCACCAAAAGATGTTGAAGAAGAAAGACATGGAGATGTTTGTAAATGAATTAAAACTTCATTTTATGAATGTTATTTAAAACATAAATACAGTGCTGAACAGATTTATTAGACCAAGATTATGTTTCTATAATGGTTAACACACCAGTATTTACAAGCTCTTTAACCAAAATGATTTTATTTTTTTTATTGCTTAAATATTATTATTATTGTGATCCATGAATTTTCAAATTCAATATTTTACCAGACCAAAAACACAGAGCACATTAGTTATTTATTATTAAATATTTCTTGATTAAGATGTCATTAACTTTCATTCCAAAATTAGTTTTAGTGGTTGAATGTTATGTCATTTCTGATTAACATTTAGGTACAAAAAAGTGAATTCAGTTTATTTGCCAAATAACATCTTTAATTTTAAACATGTTTTTGAAAGATTTATAAAATACTTATGTTATAAGCACTGTACGTAACACATAAATTTTAACTAAAAGGTTTTTTAAAATCTTAGGGACGGAAATCGGCATCGGTCCGATACTGGTCAAAATCACTGGATTGGATATCAGACAGATAAAAATGTAGAATCCGATACCGTCCAAAAATACTTTATTACACATGCTTCACTATGCACAGACTGTGGAAATGTAAATATCAGCAAAAGCGTTTTAGCTGAGTCATGTTTGGGCTGTTTATTTTCTTCTTTGGGGAAGAACAATATTTGTTACACCGTTGGAGAGTTATATCTTTAAAATGACTCGACACAAATGTGTTAACAGCTTCAACGTTCATAAATGGTCTAAAATGACTGTATTGGAATATTATCCGTATTGGTATCGGGGCATCCCCAGAAAATTTGTTTGGGGACCCCAAAAAATATCCTGCAACCCACCTTTGGGCCTCAACCCAGTCTTTGGGAACCAGAGTTAAAGCACACTTTCATTCCTTTAACTTAAAAGATGTTTAATAAAAGTAGGCAGGCATTTATTCAGAACTTTGATGGATTTGATGGTGTGTTTTCAGTGGGTTTCATGGACTTGTCTAACGTGCTGGTGAGAAACAGACATGTGAGGTGTTTTTGTTGTGCTGCTGCTGCAGAAATCGCCCTCTCTCTCCTGATCACAGCCACAGACTGACATCAAACAGAGCTGCAGAGATAAAACACGGTGCACGGAGATCAGTCACACTGCAGGTTTTCGCCTCAGCCTCAATCACAGAGAGGATTGAGGCGCAGAAGTGGGTCATCCCATTCCCCTGTTTGGTTCATCACACTTTCCAGTAATAAAAAACAAAACAAATCTATTCTCATTTTATGTACACCTCGCTCTTAGCTGAAATATTGTTTTTCGGCGAAACCTCGGGGTGCAAATGTTCAGCTGTACTTCATCTGTATCTTCATTAAATGCTGATGCTTTCTAGTCTGTAAATGTGCTGCTGACCATTTCCCCGCAGCAGGAGAAGTATTTCTGCCCGCTCCGCTCTCTAACCATTATTCAACAGAAAATCTGCTTAGGTAGGACGAGGCTGAGGCGTCACCCCAGCTACAAAATTGGCCCAGACAGCCAAACTAGTGAACGCCGACTGAGGATAGAGCAAAGTGTGTTGTGTCCAATCAGCAATTCTTAGTGACTGCAAACAAAATTTGTCTTGACTTGTTTTGTCCACTGAGGATCCCAGCATTCAATGCATGCAGCAATATAAGGCTGTTTGCTATCACTAGTTAGCGCACCAAACTATATTTTAGCTGTGCAGAAACTTAAACTCTGATATTGTAGTATTTTTTCCTATGATAATATTGTTGATTTTATCAAAATTTAACAAATAAAACATGACATTTTAGCTACACCGGTTTTAACATATGTTGTATTATAATTTTCCTTTCCAGGAAGTCTGTGTATAAATGAAGAAAATTAGCAGCATTATCAGAAACTCAAGTTTGGATTTTAACTTCATTGCAGCAAAGTACAAATCCTTTTATATTTCCACTTATTTTCATATGCTCATTAGCATTAAACACAAGTCAGTTAGTGTTATTAGAATATTTCATATGGATTTATTTGTTGGGCTATTTAGTTTGAGCTAAATGCTAATAGTATCATGCTAAAACCAGCCTCCTAACATGTTCAGAATGCTATCTTGACCAGGTTAACATTTTCCATGTAATGTTTACTAGGTTTTAGCTTACCATGGCTTTATGTTTAATGGCAGTTAACATTTGCTAATTAGCGTTAAACAACCTCATTGTATGTGAACTAAATGCTAATGGTAGCTAAAGCCAGCCATCATTATAGTACGTTGACCATGCTAACATTTACCTGATAATATTTAGTAAATGTTTAGCTTGTTAGCATGTGTTTGTGTTTAATGCTTGTTAACATTTGCTAACTAGCATTAAACACCAAGTTAGAGGACTAGATTTATTACAATTCCAGGAGCACCGGAGTGTTTTATGGCTATTTATGCATTATTTATAATTTAAATATATTTATTAAGTTTGCCAGCCTCGTGGGGATATGTTATTGTTTGAAACTTAGTGACACAAACACACATTTTTACTTTTTTACTGTATGTTTGTACAGAAGATATTTCAGTCTGTAAGTAACACAGTGCTGGACAAACCAACTTTGTCATCCCCACAGCCAAAAATGCAATTTATTGATTTTCTTCCCCCGAAATAATTATTTTATGAAGAAGTTCTATAAAACTTTAAATTGTGTATTTTGTCTTTTGCGAAAAGCGTATTGGTCTTGACAGTTCTTTTAAAAAACCAACAACATTTGGCCCTGATTTGACCAGCAGACATTTGTCCTTATTTTCACTTCTAAAGTTTCTTTAAAGTTCAACACAGTTCATTCTCTGCTGCTCACATTGATGTGTATTGACCCAAGCTGTGCAGAGAGTGCAAAGAGTGCCTCATTCTCCTCCAGTAAAGAATAGCAGTGCACACACCATTACCAGGTTTGTCTGGTGTAATCCGAAGACTCTTGCGATTGCAAGAAACTGACCAAAATATCATGTCGAACATTGTTCAACTGGTATCGCAAACAATGGGAAGCTCGTGATACGTTACCGCGGCGGTGACTTCTCTTACAAATACGAATTCTGAGCTATTTTACTCGGCTGACATTTGGTCATGTTTTAGCAGGAAAAGCAAGCGTGCACTCCTGGAACTGAGGCAGTTTAATGGAAGTCGGCCATCATTAATTTGGGTGAATTTATAGACCTTTTTAATGGTAGGTCGCAGTAGGAAAAGTATGGGGTGTAAATAATCAAAGCACTAAAGCAGCAACGGTTGTATACAACTGAACATCCCAGTCCCCTTTGACCAGTTTAGCAGTTTTCTATGTTTGCTCCCTTTGGTGCAGATGTAGCAGCTTGTTATTAAAAGTGCTGTCTATGTATAGTCTGTAATGTATGTTGATAGGACTACAGCGACCACTTAATGAAGAGGAAAACAACAACAGCAACCTGTTTCATTGCTTTACAAACTACAGTGTGAATGTGAATTAATAAGGTAGTTTTACAGTGTCAGAGAAGCAAGTTCAGTACAATACGGACATATTTGTTTTTAAACATTAGCTTCTTTAATTCCACTGTATTTTTCTTTATGATTTAGCAAACAGTACTGATACAGGAGGAAATAATGATATTAAATAATCTGTCTATCGAACTAGCCCATTCTCATCCATCCATCTTTGCTAACTAAATAGCATCTATCTATTTGTGTGCGATAACTAGCTATCTTTGCTAGCTAACTAGAATATATTTAGATTAAGGATAAGAGTTTTAATACTCAACTTAGCATATATGCTAGCTGACAATATATCTAATCGGAATAACATATGTAGTTGGCCCACTTTCTCTTTCTTATTCCACACCTGTCTTTGCTAGCTAACTACCCATCTATCTATGCTCAAATACCAGCAAGTCCATTAATGCTGTAGGCAAGTAATAATTATTTTCATAATCGATTCCCCCGTTATTTATTTTCTCCATTAATCGAGTAGTTGTTTCATCCACAAAATGTCAGAAAATGCTGAAAATATTGATGTGGTGTTTCCCAACCCTCCAAACAATGTTTTCAAATGTCATATTTTGTCCACAAACCACAATGCATCAGTTTTGAGGATTTCTTTGTTATAAGGAGCAAAGAAACCAGAAAATATTCAGACATTGTTTTAATAGTAAAAAAAATACTTGGTAATAACAGTTTTATTTATAACCCATTATCACATACAAATATTAAAATTTACAAAACTAAAAAGATATAAACATTCTATTACAAACGGTTGAGGAAAGTTTTTCCCTTTTCTTTTTAATAGAATAAAAATGGTGGTCATTTCAGGACACGCGGTCTCTGTGTGAGACCGACAGTCTGAAGCACGAGACTCAATGCTCGATCAATGAGCCTGCAGCTAACAGAATTCTTTCACGAAGCAGGTGCCGGATACCCCACCATCTCTCTTCATGTTGCCTGTGCGGCTGTAATGCGCTCGGAGCAGCTGCAGAGGTGATGAGATATCGCTACAGCGAACACACGCGGAGAGAGCTGACAGTTCAAGTTTGTTTATGTCGAACAAAGTAGAATACAGACGAGCCCTGCAGCGGAAAACCCACTGTGCAGTTAAGGAGAACTAAGGAAGCGGCAGTAGTTTTCTTGCTCATTACCTGAGCTCAGTCCAAGTGTGAGCGTTTCACTCTGCACAACTATCATCTGAGCTCTCCTCGCCTGCTGCTCTCCAGTTTTTCCTCCTCTTCTTTTTTAAGTTACGCCCAGACTCTGAGTCTTTGTTGAGGGACTCCCGTTTCTGCTTCTTGCGCGCTCGTCTCTTCCTGTCTCCACCATCGCTGTCCCCCGAGCTGCTGTCACGGTCTCTCCCTCTGGTTTTTGCACTTTTCTTGTCTCTATGTTGACTTTTAGTCCTTTTCCTTCCGTGCTTGTCTTTGGCGGCGCCTCCGTCTTCGCTGCTGTCATCACTGCTGTCTTCGCTGCTGTCATCGCTGCTCAAACACTTTGCTTTCTTGTGCTTCACTCCTTCATCTTTTTTCTTCTTTTTCTTCTTCTTCTTCCGCGAGGATTTCTTGGAGTGTTTTGATATGCTTGCTTTTGTGTCAGACTTGGACTTTTTCCTTTTGTGGTGGCCGAGATTCTTTGTAGCACCTTGTTTTTCACTGAAAAACAAAAATGGAATAATAAAAAAAGGGCTTACAGTCATTTCTGTTGTACAGGTCCAACATTCTAAATCCTTCCTACCACAGGCAATAAAACTGTCCAATGCATCTACTCTGTCAGACAGAGAAAACCCCGGACTTTCTGTTATGTAACTAATTCAAATCCCAATCTGCACCTGTGCACCTGAAGTACTTTGCACAAACTGTACACATGTTGATTGGTTTGTGCAATTATGTTCTAATATTGTATTGATTCATAACTTCATATTGATGCACTGGTTAAATTCAAACATTTCCATCCACTGTGGTTGCAGTTTTCATGATTTTTTATTTTTAATAATCCTCGTGTTTTATGAAAGCATACAGTTAGCTCAGTCAGAATGTCTCGTTTCATTGGTGCAGTGGTGGATTTTGTTTTTGCTTACCCGTCACTTTCAAACTCATCAGGATAAAGCTCCTTGAAGCCACTGTGTCCCCATCTGTGTTGTCATCACAAAAAAGAAAATGTAAATCTCCTCGTTTCCATGATCTACTTTCACTTTCAGGTCACAGAAGACGATTAAGCCGTGTGCTGTACCTGTCGGGATCGTTGGCCTCAAATTCGTAGAGCTTGCGAGTCCAGATTCTGGCCTCTCTGTCGTCGTGCTCCGACACTCGCCCCCTGCTTCGACTAGTTTGATCTGGGATCCGATCACAGTGCATATGCCCCCTGGAATATAACCACTATTTATAAATCTGCAAGCCCCAACATACTGTAATGGCCCCCCAAAGAAAGAACTATAATACGAAGGACACTTCTAAATGAGCTTTGGTGTCACTCGTGTCCTGTGGCTCAAATTAAAGTGGGACACGCCGATGTTCTTACCTCACACCCCCCGTGTCTGATACATGTCGTGTCTCCCAGCCTCGCATTTTCCACATCTCCATCTCCTCCTGAATCTGCAGCCAGATGAAGACAGAAAGTGCTTTGAATCAGTTTGTTTTCAAGGTTGTCAAACCTCAGCTTTACCTTCTTAAAGTATTGTCAATCTGAAGACAAAACTCCACAGGAGAGAGTGAGTTTTGTGGCATGAAAACTTGACAGTGTTGACTTCTGAACTCAGCTGCTAGTTAATTTGCTTGCATTCATGATTAAATGAGATTTGTTTTGACTCCCGTGTAACAATCACCTCAAAAGACAAACAAGGGCTGTCACCCGAATTGGAACAAATTTATAATGAACCTTAATTTGTTAGAATGAATTTGACACCCCACCATTCATGCACCATGCATGCTTTTCTTTTGTTAAACAATTCTCTCAATTATATCATGAATCATAGTTATTATTAAATAATTAAAATGCCGTATGTCAGTAGTTCTCAAACTTTTTATACCTAGATTCTCTCGGTTAGAAGTGTAATCATTTACTAGCAGCGGACAGATATGACTTGTTCCAAGGCTGATGCCCATCTTTAGAATTCAGTGAAGGTCATCTGATATAATATAACAGTTTAATAATAAAACTTAACATTTATTGATCCACACTTCAGTCTCACCAATCTACACCTTGTGTCTGTACTGCAGTGCTCTGATATAATTTAAATAAAATGGCGTTTGGATGAAAGTTTAGGTTGTTGTGACAACAAAACATTTATCAAGTTTATCATTTATCAGTTAGCCCAATTGATTACTCTGTCGAAAACATTGATCTTTCTCTCAGTGACACGATTATCACCAACGTTAAAATACAGTGGTGTAAATAGACCGAGCAGCCGAGTCTCAGGAGGCAGATTTATTCTCTCATCATCATCCTCTTCCTCACATATACTGCACACACTTTTATAGTTACATAACAACTAGAGCTGAAACAATTAATCGATTACTAAATTAATCGACAGCTACTTTGATAATCGATTTATTGGTTTGAAGCTTTTTTTCATGATTGAAACAAGATTTCCGATTGTTTAAGCTTATAATTAATTAAATAATTTCCAGGTTTGACAAACATTCTTTAAGGTTTTTTGACATTTTATGGACCAAGCGAGTAATCAAGAATTATGAAAATAATCGATTAAGAAAATAATCTAATTTTTATAATCGATTAATCTGTCGATTATTTTCTAATTACAACACTGGTGGTACACATACCACCAGAGAAACGTGGTTGTATATCATCCCATGCCTGCTGAGTAGAAAGGCTCACTCACTTATTATTACCTCGTGTTACTGTTGTTATGAACACATGGTGAACACAAACTCACCTTGTTGTGAGCGTCTGTGTGGCGGATTACATTCTTCAACAGCACCTTCCCCAGCGTCTGCTTAGACATGGCGAAAACTGGACAGAGACTCGGGTAAGTCAATGGCAGAAATACTAAATAAATCAAATTTGAATAAATAGAAAAATTGACAGAAAAGCGAGCTCATATTGTAAATACACGATTATAGCTGTTGAATGAACACTCACCTGTTAGCCTAGCCTGCTAGTTAGCACTGATAGCTATACGGATGCAGGAATAGCGTCCAAGAATTAGCCTGTTAATATCTCATTCTGCAGCGTACATACAACAGAGAAGCGCAACTTTTGCCGTAAATGTGCGCAACCGTTACAATGTCGACAAAGAATAGCTTTGAGCAGCAAAGGGTATATAGCCAGCGTTAAACTATTATTACCGGTGCTACTTCCTGTTTTGTCGGATACGTAACGGTGACGTCAAGACGGACATTACGTGAAGGTTGGCTCATTCTGATTGGCTCCTCGTTGCGTCTATCATGCTAGATGGAACGTGTACAGTTTTAGCTTGGTTTTTCGGAGAAAAAAAATTAACATAAGCTACATGTACACGTTTTTTTGAGTGATAATAATCATTAAAGTTATCGGTGTTTGTTAAATGAACTTTTAATACAGCAAAAATAGACTTTGTTTCACATTAGCAGCGAAATATCCTGCTTTAACGTGGGTGCAGCAAACCATAGGACAGGGGTCGGGAACCTTTTTGACTCAGAGAGCCATGAAAGCAAAATATTTGCAAATTTATTTCAGTGAGAGCCATATAATATATTTTAAGACTGAATTTAACTAAATGTGAGTATAATAAGCCTCTGAATTTATTCTTTTAAATAATGTTGTTATAATATTCACCATTAATGCGACTTCTGGTTCTTGTGGACTCTTTTATTGGCAGAACAGCAAGACTTTCTTCGCGCAGTGTGTCACCAGCAGCATATCTTGCAATCACACTGAACTGCCACAAATGACTTACGTCTGTTGACTCATCCAAAGCCAGGGAATAGAACGGTGCTGCATTTATGTCATTCACTTGCGTTTCCTCCACTTCCAAAATCGATGGATGGATTAAAACAAGTGATAATATTTTATGTTTTATCTGAAAAGCCGAAATCTGCGAGCCAGATGCAATCATCAAAAGAGCCACACCTGGCTCGCGAGCCATAGGTTCCCTACCCCTGCCATAGGAGATACTGGTGAAGAAAAACGTTTGGCAGGTACGAAAATAAATAAATGCTTTCATATTTTTGCGGTTGAATTGTTTTATAAGAAAATAAATTGCTCCATTATTTTGGCTGCAAACTTATGATATAACACAGAAATATAAAAAAATAACAGCGTTCAAACTAATGTTAACATTATTTTAGGGCGAACGGTTATTTTCATAATCGATAATCAATCTCTCGACTATTTTCTCAATTAATTGAATAATGTTTGCTACATAAAATGTTGAAAAACGTTGAAAAACGTTGATCTGCCTTTCCCAAACTTCAAAACAAACCAAAAATGATTCAGTTTTGATGATTTCTTTCTCACATGAAAAATCCCAGAAACTTGTTTTAATTAGGGTTGCAACAATTGCATTATTAATGGATTATTCGAATAAACTATTTTTAATCATATATCTGTTTGATTTGAGATCTGTTTAAGTGTTTATATATATGTATGTATGTGTATCTATATGCGTGTATGTATATATATATATATATATATATACATGTATAATTAAATCAAGTTCTCTGTGTTTTCAGCTTCTTAAATGTGAAAATGTAATGTTTTCTTTGAACCTTATGCCAAAGAAATCACTAAAACTGAAGCATTGTGGATCTTTTGATCAGCAAATAACTGCCATTTTGAAATGAACGTCTTTATTCTGGAAAAAAAAGCAGTACATTGTTTTGAGCTGACAATTCTGCTGTACATCCCTAATTATAATGATTAAAAACTCAATCAAAAAGTACATTTTATGTAGTTAGAATATGAATGTTTAAATTGATGAATCCTCACTGTGCTATATTATCCTTCATTCTCTACTGTTATCATTTAGAAATAAATGTAAATTTCATTTAGAAATAAATGTAAAACAAGTTGCTTCTGACAACAACAATGTCGCGGAATTCCCAGGACAAAGTCTGCCGAGCTTTATATTCATGTCTGTTTGAAGGTCAGGGGAAAAATAAAAACAATAAAAACAATAGGTAGCTTTTTCTTGTTTCACAGCAGGAACTATAATACTTTTTACAAGTGGAGTCCGTGGTGACCGTGCAAACAATCTGTCCTATTTCCGCAGCTCATTTGATTCACAAATTGGCCGACAGCTTTCTGTCCCTGTGGCAAACACTGGCTTTTCTTCTCCACGTTCCCCAGCGGTGGAATCGACTTTCCCCGGCAACTCTTTGAACAGCAAAGTCACTGCGAGTGAATATACAGTATAATCCGTACAGGAATTAAAATATTCACAGTTTCGGAAAAAGAAACATCTTGTTTCTCCCCTCAATTCCCCTCGGTCACATGTCGGTCTGCGAGAATGTCGTCGTCGTCGTCTGCTCGTCTTTGAAGAGTTCCTTCTTGTCTTTGGGAAGTGAAGACGTTCAAAGTAAAAGAAACTGCAGTATGTGAAGTTAAAACTTTAAGTTTCTACGCAAAAAGTTTTTTTTCCCAAGAAGTTGCTGACTTTGAGAGAAAAAAAAAAGATGTCAGTACTCCACCAGCAGCTCCTTTAATATCCATGACCCAAAATATCCATCACAAACAGCGAGCGCTGCAACTAGTGTTGGTCGATGTATCAGAATGAATCTTTTCTGATTTTTGAGCTTCTTAAATGTGAATGTTTTCTGGTTTCTTTGCTCCGTAAAACAAAGAAATCATTAAAACTCAATCGTTTTGGATGTTTGACAAACACTGACCAATATTTCTCAATATGTTGACATTTATGGACCAAACAACTCATTGATTAATTTCAATAAAGAAACGATGAGTCTTTAGTTGCAAAATAAAGTTGTCTTGTACTATTTAAAATAGAACTATATTTTGAAACTTCAGTGTCAGCTTTATTGAAGAAAATCAACATGTTATTACTAAAATAATTGCCAACTATTTTGATAATTGATGAGTTTTTTTTCGTCAAGATTTTTCAACTTCTGAAATGTGAATATTTTTCTCCGTATCACAAAGAAATCATCAAAACTGACAAATTTGAAAATTCCATAATTTCCAGGTTTGATTAAAAATAGTATAAATTCTTTAATATAATAGCAGAAAAAAAACAAAAAAACATTCACATTAGACCACGAGCACTGAAATAAGGAAGGTTAAAGACATTAGCTTTTAACAAAATGTAGAATCAGAGCCAGATTAAACACAAATAATTAAACAAATAATAGTTTAGATCAGCAGGTTTTCTATGATGTGTGTCTGAACACGCTGTCATGAAGCCGTGTTGAAATGTGGCTGCTGGTGGAATCAGCAAGAATGTGAAATAGGTCTCTGCATGTAGTCCTGGCCCAGAACTGAGAGACGGCGTCTTACATTCTAGTGTAAGAGAATTTTAATACAGAGCTGTGAAATCTTATTGGCAGCATCAGATTTATGGCTAACAAACAAAAATCAGATACAATCCAAATGTCACACATGTCACAAACCACTGTGGACAGACTGTAAATATGTAAATAAAATCAGCAACAGAATTTTAGCAGAGTCATGATTGTTTGTTTCGATATTATGCCGTTGTTATTATCAGAGGTGTCAAAAATGTGATGAATGTAAAAATCTCAGAGATTATAATGAAAAACTTAAAAAAATGATTCCATTTCCGATCACTACCATTAATGAGGAAACTGAACTGAACTAAATTGAATTGAACTGAATTCATGTGAAGGGTAAAGTGGTACAAGATGGATGGATGAATTGAATTTAACTGAATTGAATTGAACTTGGGCTGAAACAATTATTTCATCTGCTCTATTTTGATAATCGATTATTCAGTTTGAGTGTGTCTCAGATTTTTTCAGATACTTAAATGTGAATATTGAATAATTTCATCATTTCCAGGTTTGGGGAAACACTGATCAGCATTTTTCATCATTTTCTGAACCAAACAACAAATTATTATTTATTAATCAAAAAAAGCAATCAACAGATTAATCGATAACGAAAATAATCTTAAATAGTTGCAGCCACTAAATTGAATTTAACTGAACTGAAGTGAATTGATTGTAAAGTTGTAAAATGGGTCAGATTACACTGAACTGGTTAAAGCCAGTAAAAACACAGTGTGCTATGATAAATAACAGTGCACAGTTAATGTATACATTCTATATATAGAAGGTTGTGCTTGTTCTCATTTTAGCCGCAGTGAGGAACAGAAGAGAAGAAGGAGAAGGTAGGGAAGGGGAGGAAAAAACAGACCCTCCTCCTCTTTGTGAAAGGAGAGAGCAGAAGGGGGGACAAGGAAGGAGGAGGAATGAAGAAGAGAGGAGGGGGGAGGGAAGAAGAAAACACACTCACACACAGACATATACACTCAGACAGAACCATGTCTGACATCCTCTCTTACAGAAAGAAGGAGTGATACGACAGAGGGATGGAGGGAGGACAGCGGAGGCTGTGAAAGAGCCGGCGAACAAGAAGTGATGCACAAGAGCTGCATCAGCTCTCACACACACAAGGAACAAAACACATTGTGTTGGTGACTCAGAGCTGGTGAGCCTCAGTCCTCCCCCTCTCTCTCTCTCTGTGTCTCTCTGTGTCTCACTCTGTCTCTGGTGAGATCCACGTGTAGGCTTCAGGGCTTATGATCGGGATTTGGAGCTCGCTGATGTTATAAGAATATGCTGCCGGAGAGGATTTGACTGTGCTGTTATTTCTGATTGAACACAGTGTGCGACGTGGAGACTCCTCCGGCTGCCGCTCTCCCCCCTCCCCTCCTTCTCTCGTCTCCTCTCCCTCCCTCCCTCCCTCCCTCCTGCTCCTCTGTGTTTGGTTATGGTCCTAATAGAGAAGCAGGGCATCACCCAGATGCTGCGCTCCGGCTCTTTGCAGGTTAAGAGGCTGTAAACAGCAGCATGGGAGCCAAACAGATGAAATGGTAAGAGCAGATTTTATTTTCATCATTATTATTATTATTATTTTTACAGTGCTGTATGTTCAGACTGGCTGTTGTTTTTGTCTGTGATGCTTGGATACATCAGTGGAGGAGACACGAGGCCTAAAATACAAAACATTTAACATCATTATCATCATCATTATCTCTGATGAAGTGTTATAAATGCAACAGCAGGTGCTGATGCACAGTCTGTGTGTCCGGTCATTGTTGAGTGTGTTTACAGTGCGGCGGTAGGTGTGGGTGTGTCCCTCTGTGTGAGAGCTGAGCAGCCATCGCCTAGCAACCACCGTCTGCTGACTCCAGATTATTATACATTTTAAATTATATTTGAAAAAGAACACGCACACACAAGGTGTTATATGAGGTTGAGGTTTAGGCTTTTGAAAGTATTCTGTGTTATTGCACAATGCAACTTCAAAAACACTGAAGGGCTTCATGCTAATGTATGCTAATGTTGTACATTTTCATGCTAATGACTGCAAAAAAAACCTACAAAAAGAACCCCCCACTGAAGTTAAAGTACACAATTATTAAAAATGTACATAAACAATTACAATTTTAAGCACTTTAGCTCACTGTACGGTTAGCCTAACCCTAGTACATTAATGCTCGATTAGTTTATTACCAACAGCTCGACGTAGAAGTGAAAGTTTACAATTTTAGATGGTTCATGTGAAACTGGATTTAACTCCATTTAAGGCAAGTCTCCATAGATTAGTTAAATTTGTCTTAGCTTAGCTTATATTATTATAACTTCTTACCAGGTTATTAGTTTTTTTTGTGGTCCTCAGGGGGAGTATCTCCCTGAGGACCACAAACTGACTAACTAACTAACTAGATTTCACTCTACTTTATCCATTTCATTTGAATTAATTCTCCACAGTTGAGCTTAGCTTAGTTGTTTAGATCTTCAGGTCACTATGAAGAATAGCTGGTGTAATTCAGTAGCTAATGATGCGTACCAGCTAACTAACTAGCTCGATTTGGCCCCATTTTATCCATTTAATTTTAGCTGTAATACAAGGACATTGGTTGTTTTTCTTGTGGAGCCCAGGAAAAGTAGCTGCTCTAATGCAGTAGCTAATGATGGATACCACCTAACTAACTAACTAACTAACTAAATAACTAATTAGATTTGATCCCATTCAAAACTCCATAGTTTAGGTTAGCTTTAAATCATCGTGTAATACGAGCACACCAGAAAGAATAGCTGCTGTCAAGTACTAATTAACTAACATTAACTAACTAACTGAACTTAACCAAATATTGACTTCAGGTACACACAGTACAGACAGGCGAATAACATCAGTATACATTTAAGTCTTTATTTGCACTGCTTCTCTAACAAGGAGTCTGGCAGGTTCCCTTTAAAAATCCATGCTAACATAAACCTGAAAGGTCAAGAGATGATTAATGAAGTGGAAAAAAAAAAGAAAAAAGTCAAATTTGACCTAAATGGATCCGTTTAAAAAATGAAATATTGGTCATTTTACCTCTTTGGGTCACTGCAGTTTCTTCAACGAAAGTATTCAAGACAACTTCTTAAAAACAGCTCCCAGATATCTGAAAGGTCACAAGTGAACTAGACTGTGTTTTATAAGAAGCCACAAGCTAAAAAAAGGTTGTCAAACACTGATTTAACTCGTATTTTATAAGGTTATCATACTGTATAATATTTATGTGAAATCTGCCAAAACAAATGAAAAAAGTACAATATATACTGCATACATTTTCACACAGTACTGATAAATGAATTTAGTAACTTTCCATCACAGCTGATCAAATGATGTTAATCTGTTGCACTGAAGCTCATCTCTCGTTAATCCCGGCGCTTAATCCTTGGTTGAGTCCCACATGTTCTAAATCCACGTGTATGAATGTGAGCATCAAATATAAATAGTGTTAAATTTCTATTAAACTGCATTAAACCTTCACACAGCGGGCGTTTCAGTGTCAGCATCTGTAATCAGATTAGATTAATCTGAGGCCTCGTCTTTGATCTGCTCGTGAAAAACACTCATTAGACACTTTTTTTATGTGACCTCCTGCACTAAACCACAAGAAGTTTGTCTCACAGTCATGTGATTTAAAACCCTCCTTTAAACAGTTTAAATTATAGACTTCTAAATTATATACATGTACTCTCTTTTAGAAGCTGCGTAACACTTCATTTCTTGGGTCCAGACTAAAATATCTTTTATAACCTTTGGTGATTTTGTTCAAGGAGGCCCAGAAAATCCATCCTCATTACTTAAGTAGTAATTTATCTGCAACTTTTGGACAGATTTTCATAAAAGTTCCGTACAACAATACATGTACCACGTACACTGAGGCCCCTTTATGTCAAATATGTAATTTCTCCTGTGGCTGTGGTTTGTTTTAGTGACTGGCAAAACATTCCCATCTGTATCAGCTGTACTTGTACTACTAAAAAAAAACTGCATCATCTTTTATTCAAGGCCATCCTTGAACACTAATAATACACAATACACAAGTCACTAGAACTAAAAGAATCATCCAGGGAGTAGAAAACAAGTGGAATAATAATGTGACCAAAAACACAAACACTCTACATGTTTGTAACAAATGTTATTTGCACAAAACTAATATTGAATCAAATAAAATATCTGTGTCAAACGAAGCCACGTGCTGCTGTAAAATCCTTTATTTTTTTACGTCATTTGATATCGATATGTCAGGATGTAAATCAAATCAGTATTTCTGAGAGTAAGACTGGGTCATGTGTTTTTAATGGTCAATATTGCACATCTAACGTAAATAGATTGTTAAATAATTACATAATAATAAAAATAAAAATTACAATGGCAAATAATGACAGATTGAAATCAACCAGTGCCTTGTTTATTGATATATATCTGTGACAGTTCTACCGACATCTCTTGCGTTCCTGATCCTTACAACGTCAAACTCTGCACATCACACGTTGGATGCCTCATTAAATTATCTGCCAAGTTTGAAGCCTATCAAGCAAACTGTTGGACAGCTAATTACATTTTTAGATCTACTTTGATGACTTAAGGAAACAGCATGGGATCTAAAGTTGTTGTTGTCTTGTTTTTTCTCCTCCTGGGGAGAACTTTGTTGGCAGAACACAAATTTGTGACGACGTGTCACTTAAAAAATATAAATTTCTATGGATTTAAATAGTGCTAGGAACATTTTGGCTCCTGTAAGTTCACGATTCAGTTCATTATACAACATTACGCTCGTTGTTTTAACACGTTTTAACGCAGAAATTGTATTTATTATATCGTTTCAAATCTTCTTTTTTTTCATTTCATGTTTGAGCCTCAGGAGGCAGATGATCTTGATAAATCCTGTGCTTTTCTTGAGCATCATGAGTTTAGATCAGTTTCCACAGAATTCTTTTTCCCACGCACACACACACACACACACACACACACACACAGAAAAGGAGACAGAATCCTCTGTTAAAGGAGCTCACAGTGAGCCGCAGGTCATAGGTCACAGTAGCTGTGCTATGAAATTTCCACAAACAGAGCCGAGTGAAGACGACAGTCGGCCCGAACTGAACCTCAGAGCTACTCCTGACGCTCTCTCAGAAACACTAAATATGTTTTTTAAAACTAAGAGGAGAAGCAGCCGCTCAGAGGAAACCGTGTTCTGAAATTATAGCTGAAGGCTCGAGGGAACTATGTGAAGAATTTCCTGTTGGAAAAATGACAGACAGCATGGATTCCTGCTCTCGCTGTGTGTTTTCTGAACATGTTTATGACCACGTAATATATGTTGATGATGATGGTTTTATTCACCAGTTTAATGTTTATGTGACGTAGCAAAGAAAAGGATAAATAAAGCAAAATCAGATGTCTATAGAAAAAAAAACGAAACGTGCCAAAGCCCTGAAAGGCAAATGCAACAAATTAAGAATGATTTTCCTGTTTCACAAAATATGTTGAAAAAGATCGGCTCCCAGACGTCATTTTTATAAACCCAACTGCTTTTAAAAACACTGGGTATACTGTTAGCATGGCACCCCCTAAAGGCCAAAATCAGTATTACAAAAACACAAAATAGAATTTTTTTTGAATGGGTTTATGCATGAACGTCTGTCAAGGAGAAGAAAACAAAACAAAAGCGGAAAAAAATCCTCAAAAATAATTACATATTACAAATACGTATATATTCACTTTTCTCTCAGGGAAAAAGGGAAAAGAAAAACAATACTCAGTCATGTTTTCGTGGTTCCGCTTAGTGTAAGTATAGGCGATAAAACGCTCGATGTTGAATTCCCTGCGCTTATGACGTCAGCATGCGCATTTCACCGCGAATGTTACCGCCCCACCAGTACGTTTACTTCGCAAGCTCCACCTTAGCTCCACCTTGTCCCTGCGAGAGTGCAGGCGAGGGAGAAAGAGCGGTATTATGTCAACGCGGCGGGACAAGTGTGCTGTGGTGGCTGCACAGTGGAGCACAGTGTTTTACAGAGGATTTTATATATGAAGCTAATGTGCCGGATAAAGTCAGCAATCGTGTGTTCGTGTGTTCGCACCACTTCACATCAGACTGCGACCAGCGGTCGCCGTATTTAGTCAGGGGACGTATTTCACCGACGTACAAACACACAAATTGTTAAGAAAAGATCACATAGAGCTCATAACTGACCATTCTGACACGTCCTAATTAAACATATTTGTTCAGTACGTCCTCCATGACCGGAGCACAGACTCAGTCTGATACAATCACATAAAGCAGCTGTTTATGCAGCTCGCCGCTGACTCTCTGTGCAGCGGTGCCAGACTCTCTGTGTCACCGATAGCCTAAACTGCCGCTGGCGATCAGCTGATCGCCAGCGGCGCGCTGAATAAAATGTATGTTGCTGTATCAGACCGGAGACTGTGCTCCGGAGACCTCACCACCGCTGACCAGCTCCGGTGCTCCGGCGAGCTGGCGATCAGCGGTGGCGATCACCGTGTAAGCGGAATAAACTGTATGTTGCTGTATCAGATCGTGTGTTCGCACCACTTCACATCAGACTGCGGCCAGCGGTCGCTGTATTTAGTCAGGGGACATATTTCACCGACGTACAAACACACAAATTGTTAAGAAAAGATCACATAGAGCTCATAACTGACCATTCTGACACGTCCTAATTAAACATATTTGTTCAGTACGTCCTCCATGACCGGAGCACAGACTCAGTCTGATACAATCACATAAAGCACCTTTTTATGCAGCTCGCCGCTGACTCTCTGTGCAGCGGTGCTACACTCTCGGAGCACCGGAGCTGGTCAGCGGTGGTGAGGTCTCCGGAGCACAGTCTCCGGTCTGATACAGCAACATACATTTTATTCAGCGCGCCGCTGGCGATTAGCGCTGGCGATCAGCGGTGCTGCACTCTCTGTGTCACCGCTGATCTTCTGTTCCTAAGTGTTTTTAACTGATTTACAGTTGGACAGTGTTCGGCTCGATCCTTATGTAGGACGTCTCTTCCTGTGACGGCACTCTCGCTGACATGTTGATATTGTCAGAGAGCTAGTGGAGGGAGGGGGAGACGAATAGAGCTGTAAAGCGCTGTAAAGAGGACAAATCAGAAACCCCCTGGAAGAAGTGGGTGTGTGTTTGCCTGTGTCTCATTTGCATATAAAGGGACCATGCACGAAAACCGAGCGTTTTGAAAGGGGCGGGTTTAGCAGGGTTATTGAACTACTATGATTCTTCATCCTTATGGTATTTTGACCAAAGCATGTCACTGACATGTTCATTAGGACACCAGGGAACTATTTTAATGGGGGAAATAGGGTATAATATGTCCACTTTAAATATTTTAATCGTTTGACAGCACTACTATTAATTGGATGAAACCCAATCCTGACATCCTGATGGTCTCCAGTAATTCAATATCTTGGCCAAGATTCTTGCACCTTATCCATCTACGAATTGTATGAATCATGATGTTGTTTATTCTTTTTATACACCTTGCTTCTTATTTATTTATTTATGTATTTATTTATTTAATTAATTTTCTTCTTTTGGTAGTTGTATGTGCGCTCTCTCTGTTTTTTTTTAAGGATCAGGCCACTGTAGCCCCATCTTAAGACTGTTTTCTTTTGTTATACAAGGTTTAATTGCCTGATGTTTTGCAAATAAAGGCAATGAAGTAAAATAATAAAATAAATAAAATAATGGATATTTGCCGTAGTGTATCGATAATCGTATTGTGTGAGGAGGGGCGACGATGTATGACCAAGCTGATATTTGCGTAAAATGTCAAGCGCTGTTATCGATGTCACACACAGACATAAATGAAACACAGCTGTGAACTTTGACCACGATTGAAGCTCCCGAAAATGTTGACATTGTAGCTGTTTTAGTATGTTAATCCCGAGCGATTCAACGCGACCTAAAGCAAAAAAGACAATATTTCATCGTAAAGCTGACAGGAAATGGTCAATAGTCTGCTGTTTTTGTGCTGAAGAATATTCTGACAGTAACTGAAGCCACTCTGATGATGAAAGTAATTTTTTTTCTGTTAATTAGTCTGTGATGTGTTGTATTCCTCTGGGAATGATGTGTTTCAAAACCTTCCAGATTTGGTTTAAAAACATATTTAACACAGATGATTCACTCACATTCCCTGTGCTCTTTAGGGACTTTGTTAAAACTGTGTGTGTGTGTGTGTCTCTCCATTTGTGGCGCCGTGTCTTATTTATTGTCGACGGGTTTTGGCAAACGCTCTCACTCGTGCCTGTGCCCGCCATCTGTTTCAGTCTCAGCTCGGCCAGCCCCGCTCACTCCCCCAAAGACGAGTATGTCATCACCCAGTCCACCGACGCCCCTGAAGAGGAGACGCAAACGCTCCGCGATCAGGCCGAGACCCGCGGGGAATCTCGAGATGACAAATCGGAGCTGACGGAAAAAAAATCTGTTGCAGGTCGGTCGGTTGACTGCACATCAGTGAGACGCGGTGAATCCAAACAAACAACAAACAACTTCTCTTCTTCTTTTTTCCATCTTCCTCTCAGATGAGATGCCTCTCTGTGGTTTGTGTCCCTCCCTGGGGCTTGGTGGGCAGGAGGAGGAGGAGAAGTCCTGGGAGGAGCAGCTGGACGCCCACCAGGAGCAGCTGGAGAAAGAGATGCAGGAGGCCAGGAAGATGGTGTTCCGCCTACAGGTACACACCACCACAGAGAACACGACACACAGAGACTTCAGAGGCAGCAGCAAACACTCAATCTGCAGCCTGCAGTGTTTCCCAACTTGTGATCATGTGCAGAGTCTAACCCAGGGGTCTCAAACCTAAATAAACTAATAAACTGGGGGCCACTGAGCAACTCGTCTGGTCAGGAGGGGGCCAGGCAATTGAACTAGAGTCAATTTTTTGGGGGGCAATAAAGCAATTGCTCAGTAGGGGGTGGTCGATATGAGCTTAAAATTCACTCACTCACTCACTCATCCTCTACTGCTTTATCCTCCACATGAGGAGCAGCTGACACAGTGTGAAAGGCGGAGAACACATCACAGAGACACAATGTTCCCCTCAGACCTTTATTTAATAGTGAAAGTGTCATAAAAATGCACTGTTTTATAATAACTTTATTTTTTGATCATTGTGATTTTGTAACCAAATCTAAGGCACGCAGGATTGAACCAATTAAAATGAATCCGCCTTTCTTTCACATCTGGAGTCAGATAACGTAATGAAATAATCGGAGGTGAATGCGTTTTAATATATTATAAAACTGGAGCTGTATATTTGGACATGCCTTGTTTAGTTTGTTTAATCCACAAATCTGCATGTTTTTGGACTTTGGGAGGAAACCCGCTCACATTTAAGTTATTATTCTATCGTTATTATTGCATTAATGTTGTAATTTCTAGCTATTTTTAATACATAAATGTTGTATATTAAATCTTATCTGAGAGATATACATGGGATCATGAAGTTCTAACTTTTTTTGCCTCAGTGTTTTTGTTAGTATAACAATTTTTGTAGGGGAAAAACTTGCTAATATGATTTCAGTTATTAAATTAGTAGATAAAAAAGGAGCAGCAGGACGTATTAACACACAGTGAAGCTTGTTATCTGGTGAATTAAACCCTGGTCACAGAAAATAATCTTGTGATCAGATAATGCTGACAGATAACCGGGCAAATAAACAGACAAATGACCACTGTTAATTAACAGACTTAGAGAGATCGCTTTGATAAACCTGGATTTTCAGACTACAGATTATTATTCTGATGGAAAAAAAACTGTATGAACATGCAAATGTACAAATAGAGCAATTTTTCAGGCTTCTGTGTTGTTTACATGACTGTTAATAAGCCTGTACTCTGTTTTTATGCACAACATAAACTGTATTTGTGTGTGTTTCTCCTCAGACGCTGCTGCTTCATGGTTCTCTGCCTGAGGAAGACCAGGATGGATCTGTGAGCTTTGGAGATACTCGAGCTAACACAGAACAACAGCTGGTACGGTGTCCTCCTTCTCTGCTTCTCTGTGCTCGCTAACCACTGTGTGACATGTCAGTGTCACCAGAACACCAAAAAAATCACATTACTGTGTTCGTATAACTGAAACTGGACTTTTAAAACATTTGGTAACTTGTAAGATCGACTAAAACTGGACTTAGTTGGACTAAAACTAGACTTTTAAAACGTGCTAATATGTCAAATGTCTGGTTTTGTCCACAAAGCAACGGTTTAACAAGCTAACTGTGCGTGTAAACAAATGTCAGTTCCTTCTGTTGTCATGACGTTCACAGGCGTCGCTTCTCTGAACTGCAGAGCAAAGATGAATCTCTTTAATCGACTAACACACCAGCATGAGACCCTCCACCTCTGACAGTTTTCCTTTCTTTATTTACGCAGCTCACGCTAAAAGCCTCTCTCTCTTCCTCCAAAGGTTCTAATCCGCAGTCGACTGGACCAAAGCACAGAGGAGGCCCTTGATCTCAAGGTACAGTGAGCAACCATAATTAGGTTTATTACGGCGGAGGTGCAAATAGTCCCTGTCTCATGTCTCTGTTCATTTGTTGCGTCTTTCAGAGGGAGCTCCTGAGACACAAACAGGAGGCTCGTCACATCCAGGCCATCAAGGTGAAGCTGTTACTCTCCCTTTTATCCTCAGTGTGAGGCTTTAAAAATAGATTAAAAGGATGCAATTCTGTCTTTTCTGCTCATATGCTCTAACAAATGCGATGATCCTGCAGTTTTTTTTGTTTTAACACACGCAGCAGAATCCATTTTTCATTTCCTCACAAGAGATGATAAAGTTTAGAGACGGTGTGTGCAGTGTTTTAGGCCAGGCAAAGTCACCAAACTTAGTTTGACTAAAACTGGACTTTACAAACACATGTTAACATGTTAGTTTGACTAAAACGGGAATTAGTTTGAATAAACCTGGACTAGTTTAACTGCACTAGTCTAGTTTGACTAAAACTAGACTTAGTTTGACTACAACTAGACTTAGTTTGACTACAACTAGACTTAGTTTGACTAAAACTGTACTTAGTTTGACTAAAACTGGACTTAGTTCAACTAAAACTAGGCTCAGTTCGACTAAAACTGGACTAGTCTAGTTCAACTAATTCTAGACTAGTTTGACTGCTCTATTCTAGTTCGACTAAAACTGGATTAGTTTGACTGAAACTGGACTTATTAAACTAAAACTAGACTTAGTTTGACTGAAACTAGACTTAGTTTGACTAAAACTGGGCTTAGTTTAAATTAAAACTGGACTTTTTAGACACCCAGCCTATCAAGTAAAGCTACTGTTCTCAGTCGAAACACAAGCCTGATCCAGGATCCAAACTGTACCAAACGGACCTGCACCATGATGGAAACACAGCTTATGTGTCGTCTTGAAGACACGTGTCCTCACATATGAGGACTTGATCGTCCATGCTTGTCCATGATGTTGCCTCTGTGTGTTTTTAAACTGAACTGATCACTGACTGCAGCTCCCTCTTCACTGTTCCGTCTGCAGCAACAAAACCACTCCTCAATGATCTGTATTCAGGTCTTGTTTGTGTGGACGTCTCTTTGATGTGCGTCTGTCTCCCTCTCATCATCAGGACGCTCTGCAGCAGCGTCTGTCGGTGCAGGAGGACGCTGTGCTGCAGCTGAAGCAGGAGCTGCTCAGATCTAACATGGCCAAAGATCAGCTGGAGGGAGAAAATGTGAGACAGGCGATGATTTGTGTTTGACCCGCCGTCGTACGTGAGAACCTGTGTTCATGTGATTTTTTTTTTCTTTTTGTCCGCAGGCCGAACTCAAGCACAAGCTGAGTGAACAGAACAAATTACTCAGTGAATACGAGGTATGGTCTTTTGTGATTTTCACACTCCGGTGCGTTTCCGTGAGACAGACTCACGCCGTCCGTCTGTGTCTCAGCAGCAGCTCGAGAGGAAGGAGCGGATTCTGCAGCAGCAGCAGCACAAACACGAGGAGGCTCAGCACAAAGCACACGAGCTCAGTCTCACACGGGTACGAAGCGTGTTTCATGTTCACAGTTCATGTTTGTTTTTTTAAAACAAACTTCTTCTTTCTGCTCTGTTTTTCCCAATTTATGAGATACATTTTCTTTCAAAATCGCCTTTTTTTCTGAAATAACAAAATATTCTGCCCTAACATTTTTATTTATGTATTTATTTTTGCTCCTTTTTTTCTGAATAACAAGATAACTTTTCCCCCAAATTAATTTATGAGATAGATTTTCCAAAAACATAAACATCTGCTCTGTTTTTCTGAATAAACAAGATACATTTTCGTTAAAGAAAAAAAAAGAAATGCTGTTTCACTGGATTAATAACCAATTTTTTCATGGAAAACTTTATCTTCCCTGATTTTCTGAAGTAACAAAATACGGGACTTAGTTTGACTAAAACTGGACTTAGGTTTTACATGTTCACATGTACTATTGTCTTTTTTCCTCAGTCCTTCAGGAGTGAAAGTGGTGGATACACTCATAACTCGACGTCGTTCAAACACAGTGCACCGGTACGAGCTGCTCTTTATCCCTATGCTACAAAGTGAAAAGTCAAAGTCAGGTTTTTTAACACTATGTTAAAACCTATATACAGAGTGTATAGGTGTCTTATATCCTTTTTTTTAAGGCAAGCTTTTTTCTTTTTCATTTAAATAAACTAAATAAACACACCTGAGCAAAAAAAGTAATCGAAATATTTAAAATCGGATGATATTTTGCAAAATACGTAGTTTTTATGAACAAAAATAAAAGAAAAACTGTTTTATCGCATTTTTAAATCGCAAAACACATGAAGATGTGACCTATAAACACACTCACACCCAGGATGTCCATATAAGGAGTCGTGTATTATTCCTACGGTCATTTACCAAGGGTGCACCTGCGGCACTGAGTTACAAAGTTAAAGGTTCAACACATAAAAAACAAAATCACAGAATTTAATTAAAACTGTAAAAATAGTCAAATAATAAAATGGTAAAAATCTGATTATATACGTCCAGGAAGAAGCAGTTTGTATGAAATGATATTAAAAACAAATGTTTTAAAAAAAAGCCTTAAAGCTGATCTCACTGTGTTTGTATTCCACGTTTTATCAAAGAGCAACAGTGAGTGTTGACAGTTTATATGAAATGATATTGGAAAAACAGTCAATTTAAATCCTGTATAGCAAACTGTTAGTGATGATGGGATGGATTTTGTGTCAGGGTGAAGAGCTGCAGTTGGTGCGCGAGGCCCTGCGCAGTCTGAGGGACAGTTTTTCAGGCCACGACCCCCAGCATCACACTCTGGACACTCTGGAGCAGGGAGTGTCCAGCCTGGTGGACAGATTACACTCTCTGGACACGCAGCGCAGACAGGACAGAGGGGTAAAGACACACACACACACACACACACACGTCTCCTGACAACATGGACGTGTGACACGTTAACGTGATTATCTGTCCCTCGTTCCAGGAGGAATTCAAATCGCCAGGACGCCGAGCCAACTCGACAGACCGGGACTCGTGGCCGCCGAGCTCAAGTGAGACAAACAAAATCCCTGTTGTGTTTGGGATTTGTCGTTGTTCCTCTGCGACATCTCAGCCCCGGCTGTCCTGTGCTGCTTTCCAGAGCCGTGGACAGAGCGGGGCATTATTCTCTGTGAATAACTAAATGTTTGTGATTATTTCCAGAAATGGCACATTCACACAGCACGCCGGGGCTGGACAGTACCGTGTCCACCAAAGTGCTCTACTTCACGGACCGCTCGCTCACGCCGTTCCTCATTAACATCCCAAAAAGGTGCAAATAACGTGTTTTATTCTTATTGAAATGTCTCTCAATGCAGCGCTGTGGCAGATTTTAGCTGTTGAATATAGGTTTTGTCAATTTTTTTATGTCAAAAGAACATGTTCACTGCTTTTTACAGACTTTTCCAACAGGAAACTGAAGTTTATAAACCGCTTACTCTCCCACACCAAACCCCATAGAGAAAATCAGTGATTTTAGTTCACGTCAACAGAGGAGCTTCTGGTCTACTGCTGCCTCGTGTGGTCACTTTGTGTCAATGAGGTTAATCTGAACAAAGATTTTCAAACACAGAAGTCACAAAATAACACATTTGAACTTATTAACAGAGGCAGCAGTGGATCAACAACTCCTGTGCGCTTTGATGTTAAAATCAATGATTTTCTCTATGGACTTTGGTGTGGGAGAGTGAGAGGTTTAAAAACCTTGCATTTCCAGTCAGATAAGGCTGTCAGACACTGAAAAACAGCAGTTAACGTACTCCTTAGATATCGTAGACTTAGACAGCCACGTTTTTTTCGTGATGCCTGGGACACGGATGCTTGTTCCCGGTGACGGCAACTCACCGGGAACAAGACCGCTGAAGCTTGTGTTGAATTTTTGTGTCAGCGCCTCGTCAAAGCCACACTTCAGACAGAAAAACAAACAAACTGAGCTGCAGATCATGAGTGACAGTGTGTGTGTTCACAGGCTGGGTGAAGTGACGCTGCGAGACTTCAAGGCAGCAGTAGACAGACAGGGCAGCTTCAGGTACCACTTCAAGGCGCTCGACCCGGAGTTTGGCACCGTGAAAGAGGAGGTAGGTGTGAGGACACTTGACTCCGCTGAGGTCAGAGGAGGAAATGCTGACGACAAGCCGCGCCTACGCTGCACTTCACACTAACACACTCTTTTTACATTAAGACCTCATACACACGGAAAACACAGCCATCTTTGTCTTTTTCGCTCTTAAACGTCAAAAAATGTCTCCATTCACACAAATCACCTCCCTCCAAAACGCTGTTGTACATATGCCAGGCCTGTAGGTGGTGCTGTAACGCCGCCACGCAAAGACCTGGAGAATTTTGTGAAGTTTACTGAATTTGTGGCAGGTTCAGGGATTTTAAATAAAAATAATGCTATATTAAGTTTTTAATATTTATTCTTAAGAAATAAACACACGTTTTCATGTTCTTTTATTTGTGTAGTTAATCTTAAAAAATAAAATACGTGTTTTTTATGTTATGCGGAGGATCCTCGTCCGACCAGAGTTTTATTTTCTTCACATGGGACCACTTCCTTCCAACATGGCTTTCAAAACAAGAGCCAGCGATTGTAAACCTTTTGGAACAAAGCTCAGCAACAAAAAAAAAAGTAGCTTAAAGTCGTTTTTCTTATCAAATATATAAAATAAAATACAGGTTTTTATGTTACATGGAGGATCTTTGTGTAAAAAGCGAGTCCTCTGTGTACCAACTCCAAACAGGAAGAGGAAGGATTCGACATGATGTTAAATTTTCTACATTTTAGCACTTTAATCGTGAAGATCTTTGCTTATATTTTACCTGCACTACAACCTTTTAACCTAATAACCCTTTTTCAAATGTTTCTGTTGGATTTTCAGCTTAATCTTTAACTTTCTGATACTTTATTGTCGTAATTATCAACATCAACTGATTTAAAATGCTTTAATCGCCTGTTTGTGTGTTTCTATTAATGCGTACCGAGCAGATAAAAACGGACTGCTGAGTCGTAGTTTTACATTTTAGTGATTTAATCACATACATGTTGCTTATTTGTCACCTAATATTTCTATTATTTAGATTTTTGAGGCTGCTCTTTCGTCTCATGGCCGTTAACGTAGCCATGAATATTTGTCGTAAACCCTACGTTTTTAACATCTTGGGACAGCAATCGATATTCTGTTTTTGTTGTTTTCTATTTGTTGATCAAAGACTAAAATCTCCTTTTTTAAGCGATTATACCCAGGATTTTAAAATAAAAACCAGTGTTTTGGTGCTGACTGTAGTGGTGAAAGAAGCTTCACAGATGAAGTTGTAATGTAAACGTTGGTTAATCAGGTGTTCCATGACGGCGCCGTCGTGCCCGGCTGGGAGGGGAAGATCGTGGCGTGGGTGGAGGAAGACCACGGAGAAAGGAGGTAGAGCCACGCCCAGAAAAATAACAAAACAAAAGATCACCACGACAAACCTCAGTCGTTCTTCACTGGACCACAGTTTCACAGAAACACCAACGATGCCAAACTGATAAATATTAACTGGGACCAATGTATCTGAGCGGGCTACAACTCATGATTCTTCTCATAATCGATTCTTTTTCTTTTCTGTTTGGTCCAGAAAATGTCACAAAAATCTTTATTTGTGTTTCCCAAACCTCGTAATGATTCAAAATTCAAAAAGCACTAAAAAATAACACTCAAACTGACAAATTAGTAGATGAGTAATCCATTATTAGCGGATTCATCGTTGCAGCCCGAGTATTTGATGCAGTTTAAGGTTAAAAACCATGTTTTAAACGTGAAGGTTTCATATGAAGATCTCTTTTATTCACATAACAGACATTAATTAATTAATTAATATATGGAGGACGACCAGTTCATGGCCAGGAATGTTACTTGAAATGTGATTTACAATAAATAATAATATGTAATAAACTTAAAAGAAATAAGAAGCTGTAATGCAGAGTATTCAAACCTTTTAATGAAAGCGTCGGCTGACATTTTTTTCACACGTTCCAGATTGCCAAATAGCGACAACGACAATGATGACGATGATGTTGTTGTTGTTGTTGTTCCGCGTCCATTCTGGTGTTTTAATAAACATGAATCACAGCACAGATCATTCTGTTGTTAATTATTTATTCCCTGACCATCACTCACACACCCACACACACGTCGTTAATTAACGCGCTCTCCGTAAAAGAATTCCATTATCCTGCTGCTTGTCAGCCCACGCGGTGAAAAAAACCCACTTTATTTTGTTTATTTAGTTTGTTAGCTTCACTTTTTTTCCACTTAATGTGTTTCTGATGATTTGTTTTCAGTTTGTAGAAAAAGAAATTAAACTTGCAGAAACTGTCGACTGCTTGATTTTTCGTTATCCGGAATGATCCGGAACATTATTGTTTGCTGCGACGTTTTCGTACTACGGTTTTAGACGTGTGTAACTTTTGTCAAAATGAATCTAGGGTTTATTTTTGTTTACATAATTTTTTTTACAGTTTTGCCTTCGTCTGTTTTAATGGAAAGCAAGTCACTTCCTGTGTCACCGGGCGACACGAAACTGAGAAACCGAAGCTGCTAGATTTAATCAGTGTTGTTCAAACTCATTTGGTTTGAATGCACAGGGTGTTTTTCATATTTCAAAGTTACGTACTATGTTTTTAAATACGTAACCGAGATATTTTCGTTGACTGAATTTCCACCAAACTTCAGTTTTCTCAGATTTGCCTCCGTCGGCCTTTACTGTACGTAAATCTTCCTGTTTTTTTAGATTTAAAAGGTACGTACTACGGTATCAAATACATAACCAAGAGCGTAGAGCGCGTTCTTCATGTTTAAACGTTACGTTCTACGGATTTAAACAAACCACATGGTCACATTTTCATTGTCATAATTTTGATATATGAAGTAATTTGGTTTGAATGTAGCAAGCATTTCTTTTATTATTTAATTACATAGTAGAGATTTAAATATGTAACTGTGGCATTTTTCTTTTTCATCCGTCTGTTTGAACATAAAACGTTTTAAAGAAAGTGTTACACCGAACTTCCCAGTTTTCTCAGCTCCTTCGGGATCAGCCGGGTCACAACACGTCCACTTTCAGTACGAGCCGTCGCTTCCTCTTGTTGAAGACGGCCGAGGCCGTGTCCTCGTTCACAGTTTTCGGAAACTCCAGAAGCAAATAGTAAACGTCCTCCACTTCCAGCACGACGTCGTCCTGCGGAAGAAGAAAAAATCCACTTCAGCACTTCACAACAGCAGGACTTTTGGCCACTCATGTATTTTTTATGACATCCAACACCGCGTTGACTCACACACTGCTTCCTAAAGTGGTTCATTATAACTTTGTTGGACTGTGTGTGTGTGTGTGTGTGTGTAAGTGCTGACCTTGGAGATTCTCAGCTGGCACTCTGACATGGAGCAAACCTTTGGCAGCTCCACCGTCAGCTCCACGCTGTGCGGAGCGCCCGCTGTGTCGGTGTTCAGCTGGAGCTGGTGCTGCGGCTTCTGAGGCGGCACGAACGTGCTGGAGATGACCTGGATGAAATCCTTCTTCTGCTGCTCGGCGGGTTTGCTGATCATTTGCGCTGCCAGCTCCTCCTCGTTTCCCTGTTTCTCTGAGCGCAGAGAGGAGATCTGCCGCAGGAGGTCAGCCGGGCTTTCACTGTCTGTGAGAACACGTGTGTGTCCACATCAACATCACGTTATTATTTTGTTTATTTGGACGAACAGAGAGAAAATCTGCTCTTCACCATTTGATATCAACATCAAGTATATTGTGATATTTTATTTCTGATATAAAGCTGCACACAGGTTGTTTCTCTGGACTCAGGAGATGTTTTTCTTTCCATGTTTTCCCCTTAACCTTGTTTTTCCCTTCACTTTGTTTCCCTTAACATCCATGTTTTTCCTTTACGTCAATGTTTTTCACTTAATGCC
Organism: Solea senegalensis; assembly: GCF_019176455.1. Taxonomy (NCBI): domain Eukaryota; kingdom Metazoa; phylum Chordata; class Actinopteri; order Pleuronectiformes; family Soleidae; genus Solea; species Solea senegalensis. Next base: position 2,299,392 of record NC_058028.1, read on the forward strand.
CTTAACTTTGAAACATACACAAAAGCCCTTATGTGCTTAATGAAAGTGTAGCTTCCATGTTTCAGTAACTATGGTAACCAAAGCTTATTACTGTTTTAAATGCTAAAGTTCACTGTATTTCATGACTCATAGCAGCGTCTGTGATTAGTCTTATTTCTCTACCTGTGTTGAGTTGTTTGGAGGTGTTCGACCTCTGCTGAAACCCGCTGAGAAGGCGTCGCTGTAAATCGTCTCGGCTGCCGTTGGGACTAGAGCTGACGACAGTGAAGTGGTCAGATAATCTCAGCCCGTCTTCCTGGTCCTGCTGCTGCTGCTGGACAAACTTCACAGCCAGTGTGTATAATCCTGTTCTGTCTTCCTTGTTTTCCTCTAACACTGCAGGGTTGAAGGCTACGTCCAAGATGGCGTACGAGCCTGTGGAGGGAACAACACCCACAAGATTACAAGAGGCTTTTATGAGATTATCGGCCGATATTTGGCTTTAAAATGTATTATTACATGACATGTCATTTAGCAGACGCTAAAGGTTTATTTCACTTTAGAAGAGACTAAATGACCTGATTTATTAACATATATCTGTATCAGTATCTGTTATTGGCCCAAACTCCTCCGATATATCAGCATATAGATATTGATAAAATGTCTAATATCGTCTACAACTATTTTCACGTGTATATGTAAACTAACTCAGTCCAGAGACTTTAGTCCGTGAACATTAGCTTTATTTTCCTTCCAAATAACACATAAATAAATGACCTAAATTCATTGAAAAACTATTGCGACCGATTTCTCAATCTGAACAATGACAAAGGCAAAGGGCTTTGTGCTATTTTTTTTTATTAAATTTTAATCTTAATTCTTTTAATTAATTTATTTTTTAAATTTTAACTTGTGTACTATTTTTTTTGTACAGAGAAATGTGTTTAATAAATTAACCACGACATGATTTTATAGATATTTAATAAAAAGCCTAATAAAATTACTCAGTTTCTTTGCTTTTCCTTACCTTGACTGTGGTTTGTGTGAGTTTCTAGTTTCCCGGCGTACAAAGGTAAAGGCTGACTGTGATCCTGAGGGGCAGGAACACGTTTCCAGTTGCAGATGTTGATGTACAACAATCCTCTGTTTGGTTCCTGTTGAAGACACACATATATTTACTGTCTGTAAAAACTGTAAAAAAAACATTTAATTATCATTTCCTCATGTAATGATATGTGAATATATTCAGATTCTTTGCGTATATACTACATTTAAAAATGTGGCTGTGGGCTTTGGAGCCTCAACTTGTCCCTTTATTAACTTAAAAAATGTTTATTCTGTTTCCATCAATCAGTTTTTAATATGTATATTATGTTAACTGCTTTAAATAATTTTTATTTACTTTTATGTAATATATTTATTATTTGCTGTTATTTTAATTTCGTTTACTGTTCTTAGTCAAGTGTATTTAAAGATTAATTAGCTTAAATTGTCCCCCCAATAAATGAATTGTTTTAAAACAGAAAGAAACACAAACAATGAGGTAAAAGACAAACATGGTGACATAAATAGTAAAAATGACTTAAGTATATTATTAGCTAAAGTATTTATTAGTTATTACTGCTGTTTATGAGTATTAAATGTTAACATTGATCTATTTTTGTGTTTAATTAGATATTTTTCATATAATTCTGCCTTTGTTTTTAAATGATGATTTCTATCTAGCCCTATGAAAGTACATTAGCCAGAACAACAAGAAACACGCCAAAATCAAGGTAAAAACACAGAAAATTATATTATAAATAGGAAAAATTTATATATTATATATAGTTCTGCCTGCGTTTTGTTGTCTATGTTTTTAAATAGTACACTTTGTGGATGAAAAGTGTTGTATAAATAAAGTTTGATAAAAATCTATGTATGTTGCTAGCTAACTACCAAGCTAGCAGTTTTACAAACAACTGGACGTCAAGGTCACACCCAGAGTCCCGCCCCCACAGTCACATGTACTTTATTCAGCCAATGAAATTCTAGCATTCCGGAAACCCGCCATTTTGAAGTTTAAACAGGTGTCATCAATTAAACCTGATGACAGAGACACCGGAGCTTTTACTTATACTACGGCGGCGGGGATCCCCAAACACCCCATAATATCATCATCGTCACCACGACCACCATCACTATAGTAACAGGTGAGTCCGCTGCAGCTCACGTGAGTGTTTTAACTCCACATCTGTCAACAATCCGAGTCTTCAGGTGAACGTGACGCAGCAGACGCCATTTTGACAAGGCTTTCTCCTTACCGGAGATCGTATTTGCAATTTGATCAGATCGGTTCACTCACTAACGTACAATATTACTAGCGATCCTTTACTAGGAAACTTTGATTATTTTAATTTTATGTTGTTTTTATTGTTCTACTTTTACACAAACGAAGGGAAACGCATAAACGGAGATCGTGAATAGTGCGTTTTTGTTTGGTGAGATGGTTCACTCTGACACAGATTTGTGACGCTTCGTTAAAAGTGTGGTTTGTATTTTCATTAAGTCACAGTTAATATTTTGGGATTTCTTTTCGTTTTTTTTTTAATTGAATAATCACTTAATTCATGTTGTTTGAATTCAGATGTGTTTTTTGTTGTGACGCTATTTCTTTATTGTGTTATTGATATTTCCTGTCTTTTTAGTGAAACTCTTAGTGTTAATGTTTTACCTTTAATATGTCTGAATAAATGTTTTTAACATTCCATTCATTGTTATGCATATATGCTAGGTTTCCCTTCTAAACACAGTCGGACAGTAAAAGTAAGCAGTATGACCGTGAAGCGTTTAATTCAGTATATTCAAACTTTAACCCTGTGTGTGTATATATATATGTGTATATATGTGTGTGTGTGTGTGTATATATATATATATATATATATATATATATATATATATATATATATATATATATATATATATATATATGTATATGTGTATATATATATATATGTATATACATACATGGGGTTAAAGTTTGAATATACTGAATGAAACGCTTTACGGTCATACTGCTTACTTTCTATCTATCTGGTCCAGAAAATGTTGATCAGAGTTTCCAAAACCTAAAAGTTATGAGGATGTAATGATTTCTTTATGTGGAGCAAAGACAATGCTTAATATTCACATTTAAGAAGCTGAAAAATCAGCAAATTTGTTTTAATTATTAAAAAAGCACCAAAAATGATGAATTGATAATAAACAGTTAGTTTAATTCAGTAATTGATTTTTTTTATATATATATTATATTATATATATATTATTTAACCTTTTAATTATACAAGTATAACCTTTTAATTATACAAGTTATCACATTGAGATGTTGCATGTGTACATGTATTTTTATTTTAATATTTTTGGTAAAAAATTCTGTTACACTCTGGATTTAAGTCATATAGTTATTTCTTTTCTAAAATCTAGTTTTATTTCTTTCTGTTTTCAGGTTTGACGTCAAACATCCTGCTGAGTCCCACTTTTGATGCAACACCTGTGAAACACTGACACTTCCTCATAACAAGACACAACTGTGCTGGTCAGCTTTAACTTCACAGAGACCTGCAGTGTCTCATTAACCTGCTGCTAGTCAACAGTAGTTAACTTACCAGTATGCGTGTGCTCAGACAGCAGACGAGCTCTGGGGCTTTGCCTCCTGCTGCTTCCTCCATGTTCCTGTGGATGAACTCGCTGTAAGCTGCAGGGTCGTTTTCACACAGGTCGTCCAACATGGACCAGAAACGGTCAACTTGCTGCAGGACTCCGTCTCTGCCACTAGAGGACGACGTCATTTTTAAAAAAGGTAAAAGTCCCAAAATAAACACTTAAGTTTTGACTTTAAACTGAAAGAAAACAAGCAGAGGAATTCTGGATGAATGTGGAGCAGTGTGTGTGTAAGAGAGCACCACTGTGTCAATGTTGTGAGTTGCTATGGAAACATGACTCCGGGGACACCTGGTGGTTAAAAGGAGAACTGCAGCTCAATAGGTTGTCGATGCTTGTCCTTTTATGTTGTCCTTTGATCTTCAAAATGACTATGAATCAGACTTTTTAACTTGTTTTGATCCAGTAATTGTTGATCAAACCTGGAAATGATGTTCTCAAGTGTCTTGTTTTTGTCCACAAAGCAAAAATGATTCAGTTTTAGTGATTTCTTTGTTTATGTAGAGGAAAGGAACCAGTATTCAACATTTATGAAGCTGAAAAATCATGAAAAACAAACACTGATCGAATCAATGTCAAAATACTTGATGGGTCGTTTATTAGAGTGTGTTGTTGTTGTTGTATCGGATAAATAAATAAACAAATAAAGCTGCTTCAGACTTATTTCATTTTAACTTTATTGCATTTGTGCTTTGTTAATGAATATCTTTTTAAATGGAGTCCGGTAATATATTAGAGTACCACTTCAGCTGCCTGAGTTGTTGTTGTTGTTGTAATAATAATAATGATGATAATTGTAATAATAATTAAATGAATTAAATTAAATGAATTTATAAATTCCTTTCAGGACGCCCCATAAAGTATGTAAATTAAATAGAAACTGTTGGGGCGTAAAAGAATGAAAAGGTTTTTGTGTTGTTTTTGGGAGACTGTTCACATTTTTCTGCCGCAGAGAAAAATCTACGTTTTAAGACGTATAGTTATTGTCCACTGTTTGACTTGACGATGTGTGGAAATGTGAAACCTTAAAACAATAGATTAGTGACAAAAGCGACGACGGTACTGGGTTTGAATTATAGAACGTCAGGAATCTTTTACAGCTGACGCCGATGTTCACTGACGTAGAGAAGGTTTGAAGACGAGAAACAAAATCTCACCACACCGTTGTTTCATAAGAGGCATAATTTATGTTTAATACATGAAAAACAAAAGGACAACATGCATCCTCGATGTCTCCGCTCTGTCTTCATGTGTACGTCACACAACACACACTGAAAGTAGAAACATGAACTCTGAATTCTGTGATTGTCTTCAACAGTGATTTCATCATCATCATCAGCAGTGTCAGTAACTCTGTCAAAGAGAAAACGGTCATTTTTAATCACCAGTGTAAAAACTGTTATTATCATCCATTGTGTTGTTTTGAAATGTTACTACATCCAGGACATGATCAGAACCTACACCCCAGCCCGCCCACTCCCAAACGGTGGAACGAGCTACCCATCGACATCCGGACAGCGGAAAGCCTCCACATCTTCCGCCGCCGACTAAAAACACATTTCTTCCGACTTTACCTCGACTAAGACAACGACCAAAAGAAAAGAACTTACTTATACATCTCACTTAGAACTAGAACTTTATGGTTTGGCTGACTTGAAGCTAGCTTCTAGCTCTTGTTTGTACCCTAATGTTTAATGCACTTATTGTAAGTCGCTTTGGATAAAAGCGTCTGCTGAATGACATGTAATGTAATGTTTAATTTCGCAGGAGAATGTGATGTGAAAACACATGATAATAACTTTTTGTATTTGTTTCCTCTTTAAGATACTTATTTCTGTCATAAACATTGACCTCATCAGGACCAGTTGACCAAAACCTGGTCCTAATGTGAAACGGAACATCATTTCTGAGAAACTCGGTAAGTTTCCTAGTAGTTTAATAACCGTGCATTTACATTTTAGTCATAATTTAAGCCAGCAAACCAAATTTTTAACAGTCGTTTTGCAGGCTTTATGGTTAGGGTACGACGCTAACTAGTTATGGTGCAAATACATTTTTGTTTAGGCTTATTTGAGCTGTTGCTCTCTAATATATCAGTTAGAATGTGAACAAAAATCATGCATGAAACTGAAAAATAAATCATTTGTCCATAAAATGTTAGAAAATGTCCATTAGTGTTTGTCAAACCTGGAAATGATGTTCTCAGACGTCTTGTTTTTGTCCACAAACCAAAAACAATTCCGTTTTAATGATTTTTTTGTTTTATGGAGCAAAGAAACCAGAAAAGCTGTCTTCTCAAATGTATTTGATCATTTGTAAAACTACATCATTATCATATTTGTCTTTTCTTTTTCACCTCAATAATGTCATAGATCCAGCTCAAGAATTCGGCCACTTTAGTGTAAACTCCCGGATGGTTGGCCTCGGCGCATCCTGTCCCCCAGCTGACGACGCCAACCAACCGCCACACGTTTTCATCCTGACAGACCAGAGGACCCCCACTGTCGCCCTGATGAGGTAAACACACACACACACACACACTTAGGATGAGCTTCATCAATAAAAACACGATGAAATCTCTCATTTTAAAAACCCTGGTCTGACCTGACACGCGTCCACTTTTCCCTCCGTGTATCCGGCACAAAGCATCCGCGCTGTGATCTCTCCGTTGTACATACATGAGCTGTTACACTTCTTTGTGCTTATTATAGGAACTGGTGCTTCTTTTAGTGTGTCAGGGGAGTGAACTGAGAGAGAGGAAAGACATATTTAAATCTGTACTTTCAGTACATTCTTATCTTTTGCCATGGTTTGTGTTTGTGAACAGAAATGATCAAGCATAATTTGCTTGCTGCGTCCTCCTTCTGAAAACAGGCTCTGTCAGGCAAAACTATCAGACCTGACTGAGTGACTATACACATGAAAATGTGAAAAGTTTTTTATCATATTTGTGTTTTATCCACATGCAAACGGTATTTTGGGAGCCCAGAAACCAGTACCAGAAAACACTCCTTTCTTCTTTCTGTCCCCTATTTTTCCTTTCACCCCAACCTGTCTAGGCACATGGCCACACATCTTTGAGTGTAGTTCTGTCAGTGATTTAAAGGGAGTTTTTTCTCTCCGCTGTGTGCCTAGTTTGCTCTTACTCTATACAGAGCCTTGAGATAATGTATGTTGTGATTTGGCGCTATGCAAATAAATTTGAATTGAATATCTGTGTTTTTCACGTAGACGACCAATTTACTACTTTAGGAAAGCGATGACGTCATAATCCCACCCCTCTGTTGCGTTTGCTTTAGCTGTCGCTCTTTCTTTTTTTAAATACATTTTTTGGCCTTTTTTAATGACTTTAATTGATAGTGTAGTGCAGAGAGACAAGAAATGGGGAGACAGAGAGGGGGAATGACATGCAGGAAAGGACCGTCCATCACATTGGTGTCCACTCGTGTGTTGTCCTTTTATTGGCAGTTTAATATATTCTTACTTCTAGGTTTTCCTCATCCAGCAAAAGTTTTAAACGGTCTGTGGTTTTCAGTTAAAGTCCGACTAGTTATCGGTCATCTCACTTGTTGCTGCAGAGAATGTCACCGGGCGACACGAAATCTAAACACTTTTTTACTGAAAGACTCAAACAATAAAAATGGCTCGACTGTGACAGGCACTTTAAAGTAGCTGTTGTAAAAGTGTTTTCTAGAGCTGCAGTTGTGTGTTACCGCCATCAGGTTGTGTGTATCCCCATCCAGAAATCCAGCACTGAGTTCCTCCTGGAAGATCGTAGTCGTACTGAGGCAAACACACTGGTCTAACTGTGTCTGGACGAAGAGACAAAAGAATATGAACAGTTTTGACTCGCTGAAATTCAAAAAGATTGTAACATGATGATTTTGGTATGAATAGTTGTAGTTTTTTGAAATTGCCACCATAAAAATGGGAAAAACCAATGAATGGAAGCAGCTGCACAAAGTAAATCTTTAAAGAATAGTTAAAAATGTAAAGCAGGTCAATGGGATAAAAGTTTTGAATATTTAAAACCAGCAGAGAAGAGTTTTCTTTGCCAAATGTTTGAGACTCTGCGACTGACCTGAGAGATTCAGTGGCGTCCTCAGTCTCATCAGAGCAATGTCGCTGTCGTGGCTCCTGTGGTCGTAGTTCTTGTTGTAGATGATCTTCTCCACCGCGTGTCCCGCGTGCCGAGGCGCTTTCGCCGAGCTGCGCGCGACAATGCCGGCGTAGACGAGCCAGCTGGAAACGTGCGGCAGCCTGTAGCTGACACCAGAGGAACGGCGTTGTCATGTGTCCACAGATGACGGTGATGATGATGATGATGACACCTCTGACCTTTTTAGCGCTGCGGTGTTGAAGTCTTACTTGTGAACACAGTGAGCAGCTGTGACGACCCACTGGCTGGTGATGATGGAGCCTCCACAGGTGTGACGGTCGCTGTAGTACAGACTCACCTGCCACGGCCACCGGCCCAGCGCTGCCTCCTCCCCCCCGATTATCCTCGGCAGCTTCGCTCGCGTCCCGCACTCTACACAGACATCCATTCATCATCATCATCATCAGAGGGATGAATGAAAGTGTCAGAAAATGTCCTCTCTCTGCCACTGATTTAAAGAGTTTAGAACAGAGCTTTTGTGAGGTTCAAAGTAGAGTTTGTTGACGGATCAATCTGCATTTTTAGTGCTGGGTAGGTGATCACTCATTTCTCATTTACGTGGGAGTTTGAAAAACCTTTCCACCGAAATTACCTGGGGGGGAAAAACCCCAAACTTGCCCCAAAAGAAGAACCTCCTTGCGACTATGGACTTTTCAGATTACCATAAACTCTATTAGGGTCGGGGCTGTGTGAAAAAACGTGCGCTGATTGGTGGAACACATTTTGCTGCTGTGTTGCCAACTTTCTCGCTATATTTGGCGAGTATTCAGACCCCTGTAGAGACTCTTTTTCAAAAAAAGAGCGAAGCAACAAACCTAGCGACTTTTTCTGACTTTGAGAGACGATGTGTGGAAATGTAAAACCTTAAAACAACAATAGAGAACGTATTGCGGTGCGATTGCGTTCATCCACGCACACTTTTGCCTACACACAGTCGTGATTCACTCACTGGAGGAGCGGAGGTGAATGAGTGACTTTGTCGTTCCTTCCTGGAGAATGGAGAGAGTGTTTGTGTGACGAGGATGTGATCTCTTCTGTCGCTGTTTCGCGGTTTCCCTGCGTTGTTGCGTAGATGGAGATATTATTATACGAAATATACGTGATTATGTGTGGACTAGGCGTACGCCTCATTTCTGAAACATCTAAAAACTTGTCTCTTGTGGACAAGTGTTAATATTATATTATGCTATGTGATTATAAAACCTTTCTATTTAATCACTTGCAGGAGGAAATAAACCCTGAAATTTAGCCATCGACTCAGCATTGGTTTTATAAAACCCCATAATTGTCGACCTCCAGTGCAAAGTCAAAAAAAAAAGAAAAAAAGTTGAGGTTCATTTGCTCACCGAAACATTGCAGAGCGATCACCTTCCCCGTGATGCAGCTCCCCCTAAATGAGAATTGATTGGTTAACTAATGATGCATAATGAATGTGTGAGTGGCCAAAGCTTCTCCTCTGCATCAGTGTGACGAGTGTGAGGCAACTTCACCTGAACTGCCACATCGTCTCCAGACTGCTCTGCTTCTCCGAGCTAATTTGTATAAATCCGTCTGTGTAGTTTGGCCCGATGTCTGTCAGATTCACTCCTTTGTGCTGGGTCACTCTGCAGAGACAGAAAGACAGAGAGGGACGGACAGTGTGTGAGAGAGAGAGAGAGAGAGCATATGCAAAACGGGTGGGAGTGAGTGTTGAGATAATTCAGAATTATAAGGTGTGAAGTGAGATTCAAATGAGGCATTAGCAGATCATAAATAATCCCATCTTTTCAGTGTTTGCACAGCAGAAACTATAAATGAGAGAGAAGGCTGAAGGCAGTCTGACGGGCTGCAGTGAATCGAGTATGAAAGATATGAAAATGAATGATTTTAAAGAATCTGAAAACATGTAGGAAATATATTATATTATATAATAAATGTGAATTTGTGCGTTATGGCTGTCGCGGTAATGGCAAAAATGAAATACCGTGGACTCGGTATACAGTTTTTGTTCATGAAAAATGGAATTAAAGACACGTTATTTACTTTTATTTCAAAGTCTTCTGCAAAATTTCCGCTCATCTTTCCGTAATACAACTAAATGATCTCTTTCTCTGATGAGATGATGAAAAATGTAGAAAATAAAAACACATTTATTGAATATCTTTCAAAATAACAAGTTCAATATCAATTTTATTTTTTACGATTTATTTTCTCCTACTCGGCGTCTTATTCAAACAATAGTATTCTAGTCATAATGTGTATGTTGTCTTTTATGTTGTGGTGTGTGTGTGTGAACTTTTGAAGTTTGAATGAAGTTTCTATGTTGAAGTATGTGGAACTCGAAGAAGTAAGGAGCTAAAATGTGTGTTGTTTTTTTAATGAGGTTTTTCAATTAATTTTAATACGCGAGAAATATGCAAAAATCTTCAATATTTCAGAAACATACAATCAGTAATAAAGCACTCATTAAGGTGAAGACAATGCAGTTTGAATTAAGTCTCTATTTTGTTAGTTTGTGCAACTAGTTAACGTCCAAATACACAAATAATAAGAACTAGGACCACTCGTAGGACTCGGTCATGAAATGGAGTGCAGCACTTTCAAAAAGTGGAATTTTAAAGTCGTTTTCCTGCCATTTTAACATCAACGTTGTCAAAGCTCTGAGGTAATTTGGTTTCTGATGTGGAGAAAATCTTTTGATTGCTTTTAATGATTAACTTGTCTTGGACACATAGACCAAGTTTGGCGCGGCTAGCTCAACATGCTAGGATGAGTTTGATCAAATGTGCACACTAGCCATAGTTAGAGTTGGTAGTTTTTTGCTTTTGTTCCAGTAATTCTTAGACATTTTTATGTTAGCTTTCATTTTAGTATTTTTATAAAATAAAATACACATTTTCATGTTTTTATTAATGTATATCTTTGTTTTTAGTCATGTAACCAAACGGTTATGTTCACTTTTACTGTGCAGCTAATTCTTCATGCACAACAATTGCTCTGCCAATCTTTCACAGGACCACTTCCTTTCAACCCGCCTTTTCAAAATAAGAGACTTTGGCCTTTCTACTACGTTTTGCCGTAATGCTTGACCATAAAAATAGCCTACAAACGTTACTCTTATAAAATAAAATGCACGTTTTTATATTCTTTTTATTTTTTGTAGTCATTCCACAAATGTTGTAATAAATTGGCGGTAACAGGAAGTAGTCAGATTTCCGGTTTCCGGTACGATAGCAAGTGGATGCTCTGATCACAGTCAGTGTGGAGGGTTAAAGGTCATGTGATCCATGTGTGTGTGTATATTACAAACCTCAGATATCCCAGCTGTCTGCACACCAGCGTCCCCAGCGATGAGTTCCACCTCTCGTAGCACACGGGCAGCCAGGTGCGCTGCAGCGTCTCCAGCTGGATCTCCAGCAGGGAGTTCTCCGGGCTGATTCTGTAAAACACTGAACCTGATTGATTGAAAATCCCTCCAGAGAAAAGCTCTCAGTAGTTGACGGTAATCAACGAGCCTCTTCGTCGAGTGGGGGAAACTATTATCCTTGACACAAAACGCGCCACTACGCGTGATGTTTTGGTGTCGGTCGATGTGTGTTTTCTCCAGAGGAAACAAAAGAGAACAATAAGCAGCAGCAGGTGGATGTTAATTATGTTTCTGTTGAAGTGAACATCACTCACATGGATCTGTGAGTTGTGGCTGTGAGATATTGACACGTTAACACTGACTTTGCTGCCTTTTCCAACTCCCACACCAAACTCCATAGAGAAAATCAGTGATTTTAGCTTGTGGGGGGACACAGGAGCTGCTGGTCTACTCCTGCCCCGTGTGGTCACTTTGTGTCATTTAAGTTCATCTTTATTTTAATTTCAAACACTGAAGTCACAAAATAAGGCATTTGAACTTACTAATGGAGGCAGCAGTGGATCAACTCCTGTGTGCTGTGATGTAAAATCGTCGATTTTCTCTATGGAGTTTGGTGTGCAAGAGTGAGTTGTTAATAAGCTTTAGTTTCGAGCTGGAAAAGCTATGTTTAACATTGAGAAATGGTGGCAGACGTGTTATTAAGATTTTGTAGACTTATTATGAGTCTTTGTTAAGTGGGTGATATCTTTTTTTCCTTCTGTCCCTGCTGGCAGCCATTTCATTAGCAAAAATGAGGGTCCTGATATCGGAAACAGTGGCGTAGACCGATTAATTTGGCTGATATCTGCCCTTTTTTTTGGATGGCACTGGAAGGTATAATTTTTAGCCAATTATTGAAAAAAAATATGCTTTTCTGTCAGCAACATTAAAAGGTTCAGAGTTTCTAAGTGACTAAAACTTTATCTTTTCAAAAAAAACGTTTTTGTTTTTAATAATTAACTTGAAGTTGAGACATTATTTTGTATTTGTTCATCATTAAACAGTTGGAAAATTGACTTAAAATAAAACCCAGCATCAATTATTGGCCAGAGAAAAACCGGTAGCCAACCTCTTAAAGAAATAAACCATGACTCAGCGTGATGACTCACACAACATGCAGCTAAGCGACTGGATAAGAGACATAGATCCAGACCTTTCCTGTGGTCAGAGATGGAAATGTCCTCTGTCACGTTGCAGAGCGTCGTCTCCTTTGTGTCCCCAAGTCCCACTGCACTCTGGGGCAAGGACGGCCTCAGCAGAAGCTTCACTACACATGGTTAAAGAAACCAAAATACAATTAATCAGCCGTATGTTATGTTCAGACATGTTACTCGATAACACACACAACTGCAGTTCTGACATCGATTACAAATGTCAAATCTCTACTTTTTAAACTCGTATTCACAAAAAGCTGTAACATCAGTTTGGTTTATTATAGTTGTGAAAAAATAAGTTTTGTTCAAAGGATTAGTGTTTTTTACAAACCTACAAACCCAGAAATGAGTCTGGAATCATTTAATAAATGCTTTCCTTTTTTCTGAGGCTCAAATGTGACATAAATTCAATGTCTCCATCACCACAAATAGTACAATTTAGCTTCTTATTAAATTAGACTAGATTAACTTTGATTTATTGATCTCACTCTGGAGAAATCTGCTTGTTATCACAATACAGGGGTCAGAGGTCGACAAGTGACAAATCATATTTAATAACAGCTGCAATAGTTTTGTGCCACTTCTTTCTCTTGCTTGTGCCGTTTATATGTAAATATTTTTAAACATTATTTCACATACTTTTTACATATCTGTTCTATTATTTATAGTATTAATAAATTTATAACTTACGTTGAATTTTACGGTTTATTTCATAGAGTCAGCCTGAAATTGAGTTAAATATATTTTTTACTTTTTACGTTAAAAAACTGCAGGAGAGTATTAGGGCCACAAAAAAAAGAAAAATTCAGAATTCTGATATTAAGAAAAAGTCGAAATTCTGTGGAAAAAAAAGTCAGAATTCATTTGCCTCTGACCTTTTATTTTCTGTAAATTTGTTCTTATTTAAGCAACTTCCTGTCTACAGTTTTTGACGGATCATTCAGAATTTTTATGTGATGATAAGGTGATCACCCAAATATGTTCCCATACAATTTTGGTAAGAATTTACCCACTGATGACATCAGGAAAAAATTGTAATTTCTTCCAAGAAATCTCTTATAACTGGCAAAACTGTAGATTACGTATTATGGAATTTGCGTCAGTTTAAATGTAACATGGTTCAGATGTCAAAGGAATAAAAATCAAAAATTCTTGTGGAGTAGCCGTCACGTTCAGAGAAAGTGACTCACCTAGAAACCAGACGCCCACAGCCAAACCTCCCAGGAGTCCGAGTGCACACACAGCTGCCAGCAGCCTCAGCAGCCTGTGAGCTACAGCAACAGTTCACACTCAAACTTAATGACTTCTGATTCCACATGTCACTGAGCTGAGAAGAATTATTAATGTCAGCTGTTTGGCACAGAGACAGACGGATAAGCCCCTGCAATAATGTAGGTGTGTTGAAAATGATAGTTGATCACATGATAGACGTCCGCAGAGACAATTAATAAAGTAAATAGTTAGTTTCAAATAATGAGTTGTTTGGTCTATATCAGGGGTGTCAAACTCATTTTTGTTCAGGGGCCACATACAGCACAATTTTATCTCAAGTGGGCCGGACCAGTAAAAATAGTAAAATAATAGCATAATAACCTATGAACAACAAGAACTCCTTGCTTTTTTTCTCCTTTGTTTTACATTTAATGAAGGATATTTTTACAAAACATGACATTTCTTGAGAAATATAAGTGAAATTTCAACAATATCGTGCCTAAATGTACTATTTACACATCACACTGGATCTAAAATGGCACAAACATTTAGTCACAGGTATCTGGAAGAGAAAAATATTGTATTTGACATTACGTTTAGATTGTAATCGTAGTGTGAAATTTTAACAAATTCATCCTCTGGGCCAGATTGGACCCTCTGGCGGGCCGGATCTGGGCCCCCGGGCCGTATGTTTGACACCCCTGGTCTATATAATATTGATCGTTGTTTCCCAAACCTGAAATGTTGATGTTCTCCAATGTCTTTTTTTGTCTGTAAACCAAAATTATTCAGTTTTAAAGATTTTTTTTGGGGTAAATGGGGCAAAGAAACCAGAACATATTCACATTTAAGAAGCTGAAAAATCACAGAAACTGGTTTAAATTATTATTTTAGTTTTCTGATTGCTTGTGTAGATTAACTGCAGTTTCATTTGTGACCTAAGCTTTTCATTTGAGCGTCACTTCAAATAAGACAAGGTGTTAAAAGTGCAGTGTATAACTTTTGTTGATTTCTGTTATTATGAGTAGAAGAAGGGGGAAAGAGCCAAATGCTGCTAACTAGTGGTTGGAGGCTTTAATACAACAAAACAAAAATCTGTCAAGAATATTTCTGAAATATCAATAGAGCTCTTTTTTAAGGAATCAGAAATTGCAAAATATCATTGTATTCATATTTTCTTACACTTGTATAGAACATTTTTTAACGTTTTCTGATATTTTATGGACCAAACGATGAATCGATTTGTGACAATAATTGTTAGTTGCAGCTCTGAAAATGTCAGTAAAAATCAGCTGTTTATATGCTTTTTGGGGAGAACAATATTTGTGACACAACTGGAGAATTTTGTCTCTGAAATGACAAATGCGTTAACAGCTTCATACGTTTATAAATGGTATAAAATGACTAATATCGGACTGATATCAGGATTGGTAGATACTCGAGTATGTGATATCTGTATCGGACACAAAAACGCGCTATCGTCATTGTCCCTTCCCTATTTAGAATATATTATTGGATATCAGCAAAAACACGTCAACAGTGAATACGCTGCTAATTCCTTCGCTTCTATGCTAGCGCCCGCTACAGCTACTATTTATTTGTTTAATTTGCACATTAAAGAAAATGTGACATGAACATGAAAAATAGTGAGTTAACTTGACTGTAGAAGTATTATATTATCATATATTATAAATATTTGTCTATCAGTTACCAATCGAGGCACTAAATGTGCAATATCTTGCGTCCCAAACATTACTCAAACTCACCGTGAGTGGTGGAGTGAAACCCTCTCAGCCAGTTCTGCTCCCGCTTGGTTTCTGCGACCCCTGGTTGCGATGTTTTCTCGGAGTGAAAGTGTTGATTGACAGCTGCCGGGTTCTCGATCACTGTCTCACTGTCTCCATCAAGACTCTGAGTAAGAATCACAGCAGGGGGGGAACAACGTCAGACCTGGTTCTTACAGCTCGGCACCTCGTCCAGTGTAGACTAAACGACTCCGACCTGTGTCTGCACCTGTCTGATATCATTAGCAGAGTGTGGTCCATCTGGATGGAGCTGGAGCTGTGAGCAGGTGTGTCTGTGATAATAGAACAGGCCAACTTTTTTGTTTGTCTTGGGCTATAACATCTTCCCACCAAGTTTCAGAACTCAAATTTGCCTCTGTTTTCACCTTAGAGTGCGCTATAGAGGCCTTGAGCAACGCACAGGTCTGCAAACTATGCCAGTACTGCATTTTTGTCAGACCTGACCGCCATGCCAAGTATCAAGAGTTTGTATGCACGTTAACCCCTCAGAAATGACTGCAAACCACAGAACTATAATAATACTCTGAACGATAATAATAGGCAAATACAAAAATGAAATATAAATGAAAAAAACATGTGTATAAATGTAAGTTTAAACTTATAAAACTTGATTTAATGTTCAGTAACTGTCACGGAAGGTTTAATTTCACATAACTGAACAGATACATACTTTATGCAATTTAAAGTACAAAAAAACAATATAAATATCATACGGGGCAGTTACTCGATAGCAATATGTCGCAGTTTAACTTTCGTCAATATCATTTTAGCACAGGATCAATAAATATTGATATTCAGTTCATACACAGAGCGGAGAGATAACATAAGTGATGGAAATGTGTTTAAACCCGCAAATAACACTTTTTATACACTCGGGAGCAGAAAAAAATTAAAATCAATCTTTAATTACCTGACATTTATCGCAATCATTAGCACTATTGACTTTTTAATTTTAAAAAGCACTTACACCCCCAATAATGTTTCATCTCTTCTGTTGTCCAGCTCTGACAGCTCCTGCTCTCTGTGTTCAAGCTGAAGATACCTGTGCTTGACGAGCACTTGCAGAGTTACAGATGAGTTTTTAAAAAATGCAATGAAATGCGAGGAAACAACAGATATGAGTCTAAAATGAGCGCTCGACGTGTGAACAACAGCTTTTTCGTGAAAACGTGAAGGTAATAATGTGAGAAATCTGAAAACAAGAGACAGACTGAGCCGTGAATCTCAAATCTTACCATTTTCCTCCTGGCGGCGTTGGTTCCCGGGGCGGCGGCGGCGGCGGTGTCCCGTGTAGGACCCTCGCTGCAGGTGCAGGTCTCTCCGTCCTGCTCTCAGTCCAGTTTAACACCGTTTGATAGAATGCAACGCTGTGTTTTTGTCCCCCCTTCACAAAGAGACAATGAGGTCAGCAGAGGTGCAGAGAATGAGCCTGTTGTTTGTCCAGAGGTGTGTGTGTGTGTGTGTGGGGGTGAGTGACAACCTGTGGACACCAGCTTTGAACCAGGTCTTTGTCGAGGGGTCGGAGGTGAGGTGAGGGTGGGGGGGGGAGCAGCATCTCCAGAGATGCCTCCTAACTGACTATTGATAATACAGCGGTGGCAGTGTGTGTGTGGTGGGAGGGGGTTGCTAGGTAACTAGTTGTTTTTTTTACCTCTGCCAAAAGATTGTCCGTTTCCACCTGAGACGTGTTATGAGCTGACATTTCGTAGCTTCTGAGAAAAGGTCATTATTGCAGATTGTTGAAAAGTCTCACATCATGTCCATGCGCCGTCACCTGGGATCCAAAGCTGCCGTCTCTCAACGCTCCGCAGTAAAACTCAAGTCTTCTTCTGTCTTCTTCTTTCTGCCGCGCCGATGATTTTTTTCTCCTCTTCTCACTGAGTTACAGTACATGTACGAAATGTATCAGAGATGAAGGAAAACGTCAGAATCTGAAATACAAGAGGGGGGGGATTAGGTTTTGTTACAGCCGCTCCAACTAAGAGAAGTAAAATAACACATTCACAAAACTATAAAACCAGAAGTATACAGTGCTGTGAAAAAGTATTTGCCCCCTTCCTGATTTCTTTTTTTTCTGTATGTTTGTCACACTTAAATGTTTCAGATTATCAAATACATTTAAATATTAGACAAAGATAAACACCCAAGTAAACACAAAAAGCAGTTTTTAAGTGATTATTTTATTTATTGAGGGAAAAAAAACTATCCAAGTTAGTATATCCCAGGGGCCCTCAAACTCAAAATGACCTGGGGGGCTCAAAGTGAACTGGTCAGGAGTGGACAGGTATATTTATGACGCAAAGTGAATCTGTAAATAACAAAAAAATCAAAATATACATGTAGACAATTGTAATTAAAACACTTATATGTATATATATATATATAATTAAATGTTGATTTGAATCATTTCAAAATAAGTGTAGGGCCGCAGGACATCGACTGGGGGGCCGTGAGTTTGAGACCCCTGGTATAACCTGTTAAGCCCTGACTGTGTTTTCAGAGGAAAACGAATGAAGAATTGCTCCACAATATGACGTTTCCGTGGTGTCTGTTATTACAGAGGATAACTTTGACAGAGGATAACACTGCGCTAACAGATGCCATTGATCCTCTTCAGCAACTCCTTGACTACAAAGATACCAAATGTGATAGATAGGACGAAGCTTAATTTGGCACAAACGTGTGCCAAACAACAACCAATATGGATCATTTTGTCTCCAAATGTAGTAGTTTTATTATACTAATACAGATTAGTAATAAACAAGTAACAATAAGTGATACATTTAAATACATCACCTATGGCTTAATCTACTGTATACAGGAGTAAGTGTTAAATTAAATTTTATACTTTATTGTATTCACTATAAACAGTGAATACAATAACAGCTGGAACATCATTTTAAATGTCTACATATTAGGCCTGAACCTGTGGTGTGCATGTGTGCGTGCGTGCGTGCGTGCGTGCGTGCGTGCTGGTGAAGGGATTAGCAGCAGCGACTGCCAGGACTGAAATTCCTCCTTGTGTGACTGTTGGAGGCTGAATCCAAGAAAAATAGCCCAGATCTGTTTGGCTCGTCTAACAGGTGTCATGGAATTATTTGGAAAATCAAACACAGAGTAATGAGCAGCAGCAGCAGCAGCAGTGCTGGTGGTCTACACCTGAAAGCTATGGCTCTGAGGTTAATAATGTTTGATCATTTCCTGCCGGAGAGGCAAACAGAGCAGCAACAAGGGAGAGTTTGACGCTGTTGTCTTCACGTCGCCCTCTAGTGGTGAAGTGTTTTTTCCTCAAACAGTCGTTTAGCGCGTCTGTGACCATCCTGTCGTCTCAGACAGGATTTAAGATCAAAATAAATCCAGGCGACCTGATTTGTTGTGACGCTCTGGACGTTTTTTATCGTGGACGTAAGTTTTGACACTCTGGACTTTTGTTTTGCAACACTGGACGTTTGTCGCGACATTGGACGCTAGTTTTGACGCTCCCGACGTCTGCCGTTACGCTCTGGATGTCTGTTGTGACACTCCATTGGCCATTTGTCGCACCGCTCTTAATGTCTGTCCTGGTGCTCTGTCATATAATAATTGAAAGTCTGCGACTGTTTTCTTCATTTGTTAATTAAAGTATCGATATTTGTCCTGGCGTATCAATTATCACATTACAAGAGGAAGGACAACGATATATCACGAAATCTATATGTTGACCCACACCTGCACACCACTGCTCTGCTTTAATCCATTTTTAACGACAGCATCAATGACAAAAGTCTCTCGACAACTGGTCCTGGTCTGGTAGACAAAAAGCTGTAGTGACAGATGTTTCCGTTCATTTAGAGCAGGAGACCGTGTCTAATGTCCAGGGTTTGGACACGGGGAGAGGACAGGAGCACAGACTAATGGTCGACAACAGAAACGGGAAGAGCAGATAAGATGGGGGTGGAGTGGCTCAGTGGTTAAGACCCTACCTTGTGTACCAAAGACATCATGGTCGCAAGTTCGATTCCACCCCTGGCTAATTGTACTTGATTCCATTGTAAGTCGCTTTGGATAAAAGCGTCTGCTAAATGACATGTAATGTAATGTAATAAAACAGATCCACAGTGGAGGAGAAGCTTCATATGTGAACACATTAAAATGGATTTAGTCATAAATAAGCAGATAAAATCTAAAGTATATTGACAGTTTATTGCAGATTGAGTCTGTAGATTAACTCATTCAGTACAATATTATCGCCCATCATGATAAAAAGCTCACAAAATAAGGTGACGGTCGTGAATTTGAAGTATTGGGATAGTCGTGAACAGAAGAATTTGTTGATAAAACATCCGTGAAAATGTCTAGATCGTCAGTGTTCAGTAGTAGTGATTTATTTTAGAGATGTTCCGATACCATTTTTTCCCTCCCGATACCGATTCCGATACTCGTGCTGCCGGTATCGGACGATACCGAGTACCGATACCGATACCAGCGTGTTAAGAAAAAAAAATCATACTATATCTGCGTGTGATACTGTGATATGATTATCATTGAAGTAAGGCCTTGCTCAGGTTAAACCCTTTGTAAAACATGAATGAATACAGCAAATGGAAGCCATCTTTTTTATATTTATTTTTGAATAGAACAGTATAAAAAACAGTAGTGCAACGGCAACTTCAATAAATACAGGAATAATTATAAAAAACAAATTAAAGTGCAGCATTATGTAATAAAATAATAATTTAAATCTTTAAATAGTGCAGTATTTAACAATAGTGCAACACCAACCTATAAAGTAAACATAAAAAACACAAATCAAAAGAGCAGCAGCTACACAGTAAACAAATACTTTAAAACAAGTAGGCTACACATTGCAGTAGCATTTAATGTGCCAGTATGTGACCCTCGGAACTCGTTAGCGTGCAGCACCGCACTTCGAGGGGTAAATGCTGTCTCTCTGTCCACCCAGTGTGACGTTAAACTTAGTAAAGACATTGGGCTCACGTCGGAGGTCCAAATGTCCGTGGTAAAGCTGATTGCATCCACGTCTTTCAGCATACACGAAATATGTTCCCTAACTGTCTCGTATAATTTGGGTAGCGCAGTTTCGGAGATATATTTACGACCTGGCAAACAGTACCTTGGCTCCAAATGCTCCATTAAGCGGCGAAATCCCACATTTTCGACGACAGACAGGGGTTGGTCATCCAGGACAATAAACTCCAAAATTGTGTCTGTTATTTTCGTCGCTTTTTGGCTGTCTTTGGGGAATTTATCAAAACGCTTGAAGGTACCTTCCAGAGTTTGCTGCTGCAGTTTGTCCCTTAGCTTTAGTAGCGTTAAACTCTTCATGCTCTTTAGCGTGACGCGTCTTCAAGCGTTTAATCAAATTGCTGGTGTTAAAACTTGCGACACTCGTGCCACCCCTCGAAATTGAGTCTTTACAGATGTTGCATGTTGTTGTCTTACTTGTGGGAGCCTCAACTGTAAAATATTGCCTGCGTCAACTTAGCTCCTTTTTCTGATTTAACGTGTCCCAGGTTGATCAATTCTTCTTCGCCCCCCTAAAACGGCAGCTGCCGATGGCAGCACAGCGCAACTATTTTAAGAGCAGCGAAGAAGAACTGTATCAGCGCTAACGGAGCTAACCAGTAAATTACGTGGTATCGGATCGGTGCCTGGACTCCAGTACTCGCCGATACCGATACCAGAATTTTCGGCAGTATCGGAGGCTTTTCCGATACTGGTATCGGAATCGGAACAACTCTAATTTATTTTGATGCGCCACAAGAGGGAGCCTGCATCTTTCCAGCCAGTCTAGCACCTTCATGGGAAAAATATGATTTTTCAAGAAAGTAAAACAAGTAATTCTGCAACTAATGATTATGTTCTCGATTAATCGATTAGTCGTTGGTCTGTAAAATGTTTTGTGTGTGTATATTATGGACAAGTTTGGTCAGTTTGGTCAAGTTGGTCCTCACAACATTTAGGGCCTTTTTTTAACGGTTAAGACTTGGTTTGGGGTTAGATTAAGGGTTAAGGGTTAGACATTTAGTTGTTAAGATAAGGGTAAGGGGCTAAGAAATGCATTATGAGTGTCCTGACTCAGACAGCTGTACAAGACCGTGCGTGTGATTCAGTTAGTCTCTGTCAGTGAGCAGTGAATCCTCTGAACTCCAGCACATTCACTTTCAGGCTGATCTTCCTGTCAACTGTGGAAGCACACTGCCCTCTGCTGGTAAATTTATATATGTCCATTTAGGATTTTTGCCTGGAATAATTTTACTTTTATACCAAACAATGCAAAAGTTTGAAATATAGACTCTAGAAAACCCATGTATCTCATTTATTTAAGTTATTATTTGTTTTTATATAGATAGATGTATATAGATGTATAGATGGAGGCAGAAAAGATGGATATATAGATATATGGTT
This sequence comes from Solea senegalensis, assembly GCF_019176455.1. Lineage (NCBI taxonomy): Eukaryota > Metazoa > Chordata > Actinopteri > Pleuronectiformes > Soleidae > Solea > Solea senegalensis. The sequence goes on from NC_058028.1 coordinate 2,321,193, forward strand.
TATGAAATATAGTTTAAGTCTCATTGAGATCATATTTTATTTTATAAGACAGACCTGGCTAAGAAGATAACTTATCATACTCCATTAAATGACGAAAATACAATATCTTGCTTTTTTGAAAATTAAAAGAAAAGAATAAAAGAAGCCTCAATATTAACAACAATCACATAAAACAAAAACTAACATTTATCAATAGAACAACTTAACTACAGTAATCCGTTATTGTCTCCTCAATCTAGTTTTTTATTAAAAATACTGTATATGATGTCACTGCAGGGCATATTTAAAATATATTGTGTAAACTAAATATTAAATACATGAAACAACTAAAACAAACTACATTTTGGATCCAAAAATGTGGATAAAAATGATGTATTTTTTTTGTGATAAGTGGTAGATAGGTAGATACAGTCAGAGTTTCACAGAGACCGGTTTGTTGCTTTAATAATTCCTGACAACTGTATTAAAGTGACATTTAGTTGTGTCGTATGTTGTAATCACTGCAGCGTTAACACGTTTGTGATGGGTTTAAGTGTGAACACGGCCTCGTCTCGCTCACTAAACGGTACATGGTTGTGTGTGTGTGTGTGTGTGTGTGTGTGTGTTCATTTGTTTGTGTGTGTATTGGAAGTGACAGGATGAATAAATAGCTGTCATGTATGCGTGTGTGTGTCCTGTCTGGTGGAGGCTGATGATGGAGAGGGTGGGGGAACAGAGTGGAGCCGTTCTCCACCAGATGGTTGCTAATGTGGTTTGTTAAGCTGCCCACCGTGCACACACACACACACACACACTTGTTTTTCTGTCTCCGTGAGGAAACCTCATAGACATAATGCATAATGCACCCTTACCCTAACCATCAGAACTAAGTGCCTCCGTAAACCAGGTCTTGACCTTGAAAAAGACCTTTAACTTCATTTGGACCAGACAAATTTTATGTCCCCACAAGGTCGAAATGTCCACACGAAGTTAGGTTTGTACATTTTTTGGTCCCCGTGAGGAAGAAACACAGGTACACAAACACACGCACACAGGTGTTTTTTATTTTTACACCGTCAACCTCACAGTACGTGCTTTCAATATCAATTTAAGTGGGAATTACTTCATATACTTTGAGTTTTTTGCCCAGTACATTCTTTTAATAAGTTAAATTATTGTAATTGCCAGAGACCCCACGATACTATATTATCACAATATTTAATTCACAAATATTATCACGATATTTAAGTCAAGATTTGATATAATCACAATACAATATTTTCACAATAGTCACATAGGATCACAAATTTAAGTCACAATACGATGGCGACATTTAAGTCACGATACGATATTATCACTACATTTAAGTCACAACATGATATCACGATACACAATACGATATCACAAATTTAAGTCGCAAATATCGCGATATTTGAGTCACAATAGGATTTAATCACGACATTTGAGTCACGATACGATATTATCCCAACATTTGTCACAATATGATATGATCACGACATTTAAGTCACGTTACAATGTTATTGTGACTTAAATGTAAGATATTATCACGATGACTGACATTTTCTACTCTTAAGTTCAGTGTTTACACTGGTTTTCACATAAGTTTGGTCGAAAAACACCATATTCTGCCTAAAAATAAATAAAACACAACAGTGGAGAATTCGAAAACAAGTGAGTGTAATGATTGTAGAGGAAATCTCTAAACACTGCAGGCTGGTATTTAGCTGAGAGGTCATAGAGCCTGAAAACAGAAGAGACAATTGAACAATCTCAACATAGTTGGCCGGTAATTTATGGGATGTTGGAGGGAAAAAGGAAATCGAAGGAACACAGTACACAACAACAATGACCTGCTTAATCTCAAGGAGATTAGGCAAACATACAAAAAAGAAACGGTATCACGACAAATGCACAGTAAACACTGGTTTTTTTTCACTTTTAGTGTGATTCTTTGCTGCTTTCTCTGAGGTCAGAGGTCACCATCACAGTCCACAGTGAACAAGTGGTAACACTAATATATTTAATAACATTTGTTATAATTCTATGTTTCTATGTCTATGCATTTACTAACTGTTAATTAATGTTTTAACGAAACATTTAATCAAGTCATTCAGGTTAATTAATGTAGAAAGTCATAAATTATTTAGAATAGAATTTATATTTTATTAATCCCCTTAAGGAAATTATTTCTCTGCATTTGACCCGTCCTAGAATTAGGAGCAGTGGGCTGCCACACTGAGAAGCGCCCGGGGAGCAATGGGGGTTGGGTTACAAGCCAAGTTCCCTCTCCACTTGGCCACGGTCTGCCCCATTTAAGCATTTATTAAGCTACATTAATAACAGCTAAGTGTTTATGGGATTGTTGAACAACTTACTCTCACTGCTAAATGTGGTGATATTGGTAGCGATAAATATTTACGTGTATTGGTATATTCTAGAGGTGGTGAAGATGGATATTGGTAGATAATAGAAAAGTGGTGATATTGCTATTGTTGGTTAATGTTTGTATTGGTAAACACTAAAAGTGTGGTATTTAAGGTGGTGATTTTTGGATTAGTATATGATGGTGGTGATGACACTGTTGGTATCTGGAGATGGAGGTGGTGATATTGGTATCAGTAGATAATATTGATATCAGTCGATAACAAAAGTGGTGATATTGGTATTGTTGGTTAAAGGCCACATAGACCGGAAGCTCCAATTAACGCTGCGTTTGTGTGTGTATCTGCGTCATTACCTCGTTTATGAAACCCTAAAGTTTCAGAACAAACAGTTCAGCCACTGCTGAGAAAATAGTGTTGTATTGTTTTCCTGGGCTCTGCGAAGCGGATTGGCACTTCCTTAATTTGATGTCGTCATCAGAAATCCTCACCACTCCTGTCACCACCGTAGCGCCTCCTGGTGCGGGCACTAGTCCGGGCAAATCCGGTTGCGTACATTCAACCGCAGAAGAAGAAGAACTACTCTCGTAGCTGCTGAGATGCAGAGCATCCACGTGCCAGAGGGGGAGCTGTGTATCTAAGAGGTCTATCTATGGCCTATCTATTACGTCACTTCCAGGTACCTGGCCAATCACAGGACAGTGAGAAAGCTCTCGTTGGCTGGCCAATCACAACACAGTCCACATTCTGGGGGTGTGGTTTTGGTCTGAAACAGAGCGGCTGTGCGTCAGTGAGATCTAGAGATAGAGGTGGTGATATTGATATTGGTAGATACAACAGGTGGTAGATAATAGTGTGTTGGGTGACACTAAAGGTAGTGATAATGGTAGTGGTAGATACTTAAAGTGGTGATATTGGCATTGTTAAATAATATAGGCATTGGTAGACACTAGGGGTGTGGTATTGGTAGTAATAGATATTAAAGACTTTATGATTTGTGATTTTATGATCAGTAAATTCTTTTTTTTTTTTTTTAACCTGTCCTGTCTAGTACCCAGGGCATGTAATATGATTGACTGCATGCCTTTTGGTGTCGGACAGGTTTGATATGTGCAGGACGAGTCTGGGATACTCATAACTGCAGTATTTTTATTTATTTGTTTTATGATTATGTGTTGCGGGCAGCCGGACCGGACAGGGGGACAGGGAGTGGACTGACAAGGGGATGGGGAGTGAGCGGAGAGGAGGAAGGGAGGGGGAGTGAGAGAGAGAGAGAGAGAGCGAGAGAGAGAGGGAGAAAAAAGAAGAGAGAAGGGGATCGAGAGTGAGAGAGAGGGAGAGCAAGGTGGACAACAGTATAATACATGGGTTAGTACCATTAAATTGAGATGATATAAAGTAGACAGAACATACCTGATAAGACAGAACCTAGGCAACTTAAGGGTGACATTAGTGTGTTAGTAACAGGTTAATAACATTGAACAGTTGAAATTATTTAGCGTATACAGAACATACTTTCAGGTACAGTTTATATAGTAATTGTTAATGACCACATCAAGAGAGTATGTCCGGGCTTACAACAGTTATATCAGTTAAATTTAATTTATCTTAGCGTGTTGGTGTGTGTGTGTGTGTGATCGTGTATATCAGTGTATATGTGCAGGAGTTGTCATTAGGTATGATTGGAATTGGGGTGGGGGACCGTGCCAATGTCCGGTCCGTCCCCAGCGACGGCCCGAAAATCATCCAGGCGCCTAAGGCGCCCAGTAGCCGTACCGGGCAGGAGAGGCCCACAGCCACCACTCCCAGGATAGCAACGCATCCGCCCCGCAGGGGGCCCGTCGGAGGAATGCGGGGGGAAAGCCCCCCCCACCCAGGGTCGACCCGAGGGGGCCGGCGGCGACAAGACCACGGACAGAGGCCGAACCACCCCACACCCAGGCAGGCCGCAGAGGCCCAGGGTCTCCGCACCCAGAGCCCGCCAGCGCCCAAGGGCAGGGCCAGCCCACCACGGGGGGAGCAGAGCCCCCCCAGACCGCCCACCAGGGAGGCACGGCCAGATACCCACCACCGTCACCCCCACCGCCCCCCAGAAGCCGACCGCACGCCCCCCAGCCCAGGGAGGGACAGGCGGAGGTCCACGTAGGGCCACCAGCCAAGGGGGCCCCCAGAGACAGAAGAGAGGCAGACCCCCGAGCCGGTCCAGACCCCCCAGGTAGAGGCAGGGCCAATGGTCCAAGGACCCGCCGCGCCCAACCCCGCGGTGCCCCGGAGAGGGGTCCCCCAACATCCAGGAGCATCTGCGCCCGCCGACGACCCCCGCCGGGTAGGCAGACTGCCGCCCACCACCGTACCTTCAGGGAGGTGCGTCATGATGAGCCACAACCATGCCTCCCGGACACCCCCCAGACCGAGCGCAGGGGACCCGATCCCCCACGTCCAGCGACGCCTCATGGCCACCACTGCTGCCCCCACCCAGACCGCCAGTCCCCACACGGCCAGGGGGTGGGCAGGAATCGAGCGCTCAGGAGTGCACCCACGACCACCCCCCCCACCCCAGCCCACCGGTGATTGATTTGGAGGTGTGTGCATGTGTGTGGTGTGTGATACGATGTATGTTGGTATCTGGGGTGTAGTTAAAATGGCGGAGGGAGATGTGGCACGGGCGTCCCACTGTTGGCAGACAGTGGGGCCGTCGACGTGTCTCTCGCCCACCAGGCCCTAATGTCTAACATGCGATAAAATTTGGGGAAGGGTGGCAGATCATCGGGGGAACGGAGAGTGGCCCCATCATGTGATGGTCCCACCCCCCGACTCCCCACCATCTCAGCCACACACCCCCCGGTGCCCTAGATGTGTGTGTTTAGATGTATCATCTGCGGTGGGGGGGGGCGTAGGGGGTGGGCAAGAGTGCCCCCCCAAGTAGGTTGCCAGCTTCCTGACTGGCAGGGCCATATGTCCCATTCCCACTCACCCCCGGCCAAGAAGGGAGCAACCCGTCCAGGCCAGGGACACGCCATGGCATCCCATGAGTGCCGCCGGGGCGGAGGACCAGATACCCCCACACCCGACCAGAAGGTAGGACCCCGGTGAGCACACCAGCCCCGACGAGGCAGGACCCACACCCAGGCCATCACGGCACTACTGACGGCAGCAATCCTCAGACCCCGGCCCCGCCCACAGCCCAGGAACAGTCCAGACCAGGCCCACGCTCCACCCCATCTCCCACCCCAAGGGTCCCCAAAGCAAGGCGCCCCCCCGCGTGCCCCCCACCATGCCCCCCCCAAGGGACGGAGGACGCACAAGTCCGCTCCAGAGCGCAGCAGGAGCACAGCAGCGTGTACCGCCCCGCCACCCCGGAGGGCAGAACCCAGGGAGGATCACCCCCCCCCCACTATGGGCCAACCCCACCCCCCAGCGCCCCGCAGGCCCCAGCGTACAGAGACCCAGACCCCCTACCCCCACCCGCAGTGCGGCGCCAGCCCAGCCCCAGCCCACGGCCCACCACCCCCAACCCCCACGGGCCCCCCAGGCCAAGGTGGCAGCCCCCCCACAAATCCACCCCGACCCCCGTAGGGCAGACCCACAGCCACCGAGGGACGGTAGACCCAGGGCCACCAACCCACACAGACCACCAGACATCCCCAGTCCCCCAGATGCACGGCCCGCAACACCACGGACCGACCAGGGAAGACACAGTCACCAACCCGCCCTAGGAAATATAATCAATTAGAGGTGTCCAGGTCAAATCAAATATAGGTAATTGTTTCTTTATGGAAGCAGACATTCTCTCCATAGAGATGTGATCTGAAATTAAATTTCTGTATTGGTTTAAACTTAAGTTTTTCTTGTTTTTCCAGTTCAAGAGGATAGTTTTCTTGGCGATGCTTAGGCTGTTGATTAATACGTGCGATTTTTCCATGTTTATATGTATTACGTTTAAATCACCCAGTATGCATAGCGTGGGGGAAGGTGGTATGGTGTATTCGAGACATGCTGAGAGGTCCTCGCATACCCTACACCAGAAGTTATACACCGGTGTGCATAGCCATATAGCATGCATGTAGTTATCTGCTGTGTTTTCGTTGCAGTTTGTGCAGATATTTGATTGTGAGAGCCCCATTCTGAACATCCTTTGTCCTGTGTAGTGTGTTCTGTGTAAGATTTTGTATTGTATTAGTTGTAGGTCTGGATTTTTTATCAATTTGAATGTGTTAGATGATATCTGTAACCAGAAATTTTCATCTAGGCTGATGGATAGGTCCGCCTCCCATTTTGTGGTTGGTAAAGAGATTATGCAATCATTTTTAGTCAATAGTGCATGTGTTTTAGACACCATTTTGGGAGACATAAGGTTTAGAAATTGTTTGATCATTGGAGGTAGTTCTAGATCCAATTTACTGGTTTTAAACCTCGTCTGGATTACAGATTTTATTTGTAGATAATCAAAGGACGTGTTGCTGTTAATGCCATATTGTTCCACTAAGTTATGGAATGGGATGAATTTGTTATCTTGAAGAATTTGTTCCAGGTGCCTTATACCTTTTTCTTGCCATGATTTGAGTTTTAGTGTTGTTTTATTCCGTAGTATGTCTGGATTATTCCAGATTGGGGTATATTTACATGGGATATGCGAGGACCCAGTGAGTTTGATAAATTCCCACCAGGCTGACAAGGAGGTATTTATATTTATGCTTTTAAAGCACTGATGCTGTTTAATGGTTTTGCTTATAAATGGTAGATCGGAGATTTTAATTTCATTACAGAGTGTTTGTTCGATGTCTAGCCACAGACTGTCCAGTGGTTTGGGTTGGAACCATTTTTGGACATAGTGAAGCCTATTTGCAAGAAAGTAGTTGTGGAAGTTTGGAAGTTCCAGACCACCATAGGCTTTTGCTTTTTGGAGTGTTTTTAAACTGATGCGAATTTTGTGGTGGCAGAGTCTAAGGATTTAAACCAGATTGGTGAGGGTTTAGTTGGAATCATTGAGAACAGGTAATTGATTTTTGGTAAGATCATCATTTTCATGGTGTTAACTCTTCCCATAAGTGATATAGGTAAGGAATTCCATCGTAGGAGGTCATCCTCTATTGATTTAAGTAGTGGGGTATAGTTTAATTGTGCTAGATCTGACAGCCTGGAGGAAAAATTTACACCCAAATATCTAATGTTTCCAGATTTCAGAGGACAGGATGGTGATGAATTGAAGTCATGGTTGCTGAACACGTAAACTCACGAAGAGAGTTTACGTCTCCTGCGTCGCTCCAGGATTTCTTTCGGGAACTGGTCGTTTACGCTGAAGTCCGTTCCTCGCAGCTCCCTGCCTCGGCTCTTGACCAACTCCTTTTGTTTGAACTGTTCGAATTTGACAACAATCGGACGTGGTCGCTGGCCTTCCTGTCGTCTCCCTCCTAGACGATGGGCCCGGTGGAATGGAATGTTTTTGACAGTGTCTGCCGGGAGTTTGAGTTGTTTTATAATGAAGTTCTTAACTGTCGCTTCTGCGTCGTCTTCGTTTTTTTCCGGGATCCCAGAGAAAACTAAATTGTCTCTCATGCTGCGTGCCTGTAGATCAGTAATTGAGTTCTTTATGTGAGTATTTTCTTCTCTGAGGCGCCTCGTTTCCTCAGTGAGCGTTTTAACCGACCCTTGAAGTGTGTTATTTTCTGCCGCGAGCTGGGATACCTGTTGCTGGCTGAACTCAAGAGACTCTCGCAGCGATTGGAATTCCTTGTGCAGAATCTCTACCAGAGAGAGTCGGCCATCAAAGGTGTCCAGCTTCGCGTTGATGGAGGTAAGAATCTCCGTGAAGTCGCTGTCAGCTGATGAGGCTGCTCCAGGTGAGTCCTCCGGGCGACTGCGTTTGGAGGAGGGGGTAACCGCTGGTTGTTTAGGTTTCCCCATTACGACTCGTTCAAAGTACTCGTCGATGTAGTCCTCCAGATCCTCCAGTCTCCCGTATTTGCCCTCTTCCCGTGCAGAAAAGGAGATGTGACTGACAAGTAGTTTTTTCCCTTATTTTTCCTTCTTGATAGTATACTGTGTGGCAATGTTTGGGCTAGACGCGCGCCGCCATGTTTTGGTTTGGTTGCACAATCTCGCGCAGTCTCGCGATACTACCACATCTCACTTCCCCATGATCAGTAAATTCTAAAGGTGGTGATGGTGGTATCTGTAAATAATATTGGTATTAGTCAATACTAAAGGAGGTGATTCTGGTATTGGTAGATAATATTGGTATCAGTCAATACTAAAGGTGGTGATACTGGTAGTGGTAGGTATTTAAGGTGGTAATACTGGTATCGGTCTACACTTATGGTGGCGAGTTTGATATCATTATATTGCTGTTGGTAGACACTAAATGTGTGGTATTGGTAGTGATAGATTTTTGGATGAGTACTTTCAAAAGGTGGTGATATTGATATCGGTAGTGGTAATCAGTATTGGTAGATCCTAAAATAAATTACATTAATAACGATAAATATCTATAATGGTGATATTAGTATTGGTAAAATATATCAGTATTGGTCAGTACTGTAGGTGGTGATATCGGTATCGGACTAGAAAAGTTCGATTGAACCAATCAATAATTATAACAATTTTTTCATTTGTGTGGTCTAAATACACTTGAAAGAAACAAAAACACTGCCACACACTTGATGCATAAAATAGTAAACCGTTTTATTTTTCTTTATTTTTTTTAAACCATGCCACTGAACACCGACGCATACAGAGTTTGTGCCTGAATCCACACTGAGAAAAACACTTCCACACACACTGTGTTACAAAGCTGTAATGAAGAGGGATTTTTTTTTCTTTTTACTGCACACATGGCAAGAAGAACAACCCTGATTGGACACCAGGTCGAGCTTTGATCTGGCCCTGAGGTAGACACACATTGACATAATCTAAACAATGCTAATCACATCCGTCTAGGACACATCAAATAAAAAGGACATCTGCATCATCACAACATAGAAAGATCAAAGAAAAGGAAAAAACAAAAAACCCAAACAAACAAAAGTGCTCTATTTCTTTTGGTCCACCGAGGAAATCCATTAATAGTGCATGTTCATGTAGAATAGATACAGCGAGTGTGTGTTTTCATGGCACTGAGTGTTGGTGGCTACTTAAGACAGCGGCGTTTTGCGGCCACACTGCGCCAAACATTTTGCTGTACACACTGCGGTTTTTTTCGTCCAAAGATCTCAGTCCATTTTCACTTTGAAGGAAAACAATTTTGAGACAAACGCGAGAACTTTCACATCCAGGATTGTTTCAGGAAGAGCATCGGGCCACAATGTTGCCGCCGCTGCTTCCGGGTTTTGCGATGTTTTTTTTGGACAAAGTGAGGATCTACAATGGCAGTCTAACCTTTTTTTTTTTAGTTAAGTAACAATAAACAAACACCCAGGAACGACGAGCAACAGCACAGACCCGCGTACTTCAAGCACATTGACGCTCCACTTATAAAAGAGGCACGAGGGAGAGGGACCTTAAATCGGACACTTATAAAACACACACTGTTTTTAGATGTTTTTTTTCTTTTCTCAAATCATACCAAAAAATGTAAACAAATAGCAAATTACCGTAATACAAAAATACAACATGTTCAAATCTATAAAGGCCTGTGCTATAGGCTCACATCAGGGAATATACAGTAACATACAGTGACAGTTTGTACATTACAGCTACACTAACGACTGACAATAACCTGCTCGTTGTGACTCAACATCAGAATTTTCTCTTTTTGTAAAATAAAAAAAATCTCTTCATGTTTTCTTTTTTTTAGAAAATTCTTGATTTTGTGGTTTTTATAAGACATCTATATTTAGATAATGGTTAAAAAACTACACATAAAAGCCGTGTTGAGGCGTCTTCTTTTTAAAACACACTGTTTGACCATTTAAAATATGATTTATTTTTTCATTTATTTGTTAGAAAAATTAAAACTACTCGTGGATGAATGAGTTACTGTACTACTATATAGTAGTATAGGATGTCTATAGTATACTACTATAGACGTCATCCAAAAGAGACACTGCTTTTGTGTGTAAGTGACGTCAATTTTTTTGGTAACGAATGTAATAGCAAAACCCAAAACATTGCAAAACAAACTTGTGTTGTGATTCAAACAAACACACACACGCACATTAAAAAAACAAAAAAACACCCACTGCAAGAAAGACAAAGGCAATTAAAAGAGATCAAGCTTGTGAGGTCAAAATGTGGCAGCCATTCAAGTAAAAACATGCAGGAAGTGACGTTAACTCCAAAATAAAACGGCAGGAAAAATGAAATAAAAAGCAACATCTGAGAGGAAATCAGGAGGGAAAAATTGTCACAAAGTTCAGTCAAATCGAGTCTTGGTGGAATATTTTTAAACATCTACTGCACAATCAGAGAAGATGATGCTAATGCTTTTAGCGATCAATTCAAAGAGCTTCTGCTCACACGGAGACGTCGCAGCCACTGTGGCATTGATTCACAACCACAGTGGATCCAATAGAGAGTTATTATGTGTGTGTGTGTGTGTGTATGTATATGAGTATATGTATGTGTGTGTGTGTGTATATATATATATATATATATATATATATATATATACATATATATATATACACATACACATATATATATACACATACACATATATATATATATATATATAAATGGAGGTGTGTGTGTGTACTTGAGCTCACTCTTCATTGTCGATTACTGTATCTCAAACAACTGTGGTGTTTTTATATTTACTACGACTGTAAGCTAATACTATGTTCACGGCAGACGTGGCATGGATTTTTGTAACGTGGCAGGTTTGCGTACAAAGTCAATGCACGGATGTGAGTAGACGCAAATTTTGCATAAGTCGGGGCACCGCCAATTGTGCGAACTGTCCGGCAAAAGTTGAATTTGGATTTTACAGGAAGGTCAATCAGCACTGAGATTCTCCGGATGACTTCATGTATTTGCCAGCGAAACAAAAATGTAACAAAAACAAAAAGGAGAGGGCATGGAAAATGGTCGGCGAAAAGTCGGTGACGCCAACTGGCTAAAAATGCAGTGATCCTGTGGTGCGGAAATTTCGTGTTTGGCGTGAACGCAGCATTAGGCCGTCACGTTTTCCAAATATCAACTTCGAGAAAAAAGTACATGATGTGCAATTCCTGTGAAGACATTTTAACATTTGAGTCAGCAGATTTGTTCGCTTACTTTGCGATCTATGGTGTAGAACTGGAAATGTTACCAATTGACTCTTACGATTTTTTTTTTTTTAGATGCTATGTTGTCGTGATTGTCCTCCGATTTCACAGCAAAACAACAAAACTGTAGCTACCTGATCTGTATCGGGCGGAAACCCGATTTGTGCTACACGTGTGCGACAGCGCGGCTACTTCCTGGGCTGACAGTACCCTCTGCTGGACCACATGGAAATCACTTCAGATATTTTGAACGCATGTCCGAATTTCGGATAAAAGAGTGACGGCTCTTTTGTAAACTTTTAAGTTTTATCACTTATTAGTAAAGATAACCAAATTGATAATGTGGGAAATCATTATTGGCAGATCTTTTGTGTACACAAATACTTCTATCATGTCTCTCAGCACTGCATTTTTGTTCAGTTTTCAAGACATTTTTTTTAAACTCTTAAAGGTCCAGTGTGTAACATTAAGAAACTGAATATACTACACATAAAATAAATGTTATGTTACAGTCGTGCTAATGTGTACAGTAAATCTGGATATAGGAATTGGATACATTTTGAGTTTACAAATTAATTTTTACATTCTGGACCCTACAATCAAACTAGCTCAGTGTTTTGATTCTTAAATATCCAGTGTTTAACATTACGGAGGTTTTCTTAACTAATGCCAAATAAACCACCCATAAGAATGTTCTATGAAGTGTAGAATTGGTTTTCAAAGCCTTAAAATAACTTGTGCACGTAATTTCGGCTACTTGAGATTTGCAACCAGGCTCCAGACGATACCAGCTATCAATCTCACATGTGCTGTACTAAAATAATAACGAAATTTGCTAAATTGACACTGTTGCCCCCCTAGTGGCCATCAGGAGGAACCCTAAGAATACTACTTCCTTTTTTTTTAAATTTACATTTTCTCTGGTCAGAGTGTGACTTATTTTGAACCAGAATTTTTACCTGGCAAATAAAGAAGACGGCGTCCTCTCTGGTATGTGGAGGCCACCATAATTCCCCGACAATCTTGGGGAACAGTAGGAGTGAGAGGACTCGTCGTCTACTTGTTTCTCACCATTAGACGTCACTAATTCTTACACACTGGACCTTTTTAAAGAAACATTAGCTTTTTTACCCAACTCTCTCTCTGTGTCTATGTGTGTGTGTGTGTGTGTGTGTGCGTGTGCGTGCGTGAGGTCCAAGTCCTGCTTAGACGTAGCAGACGTACAGGTAAGTCTTTTCTATCCTCCAGTCAGCCGGGACGTCCTCGGGCTTGTGGCCCTTCATGTGCTTCTGCATGGCGGCAAGGCTCGGGCAGAAGTCCTGGCAGATGGTGCACTGGTATGGAGACGCTCCGTTGTGCGTGCGCAGGTGTTTGATCATGGCCGAGTAATCTCTGGACCGCTGGTGACACAGCTTACACTCAAATGGCTTCTCACCTGGAAAAAAAGCAATAAAGCTTTAACCTTGTTGACCTGATGAAACTAGATTCATGTGAGAGTATGTGTGCTATAGGATTAGACCTGTATTGGTTTACCTTTAGTTTGACATTAAATATTGATAATATAAGTTCATCATCCTCCCCAAACGTGACGCCTCACTGACCTACAGTATATGAGACACCTAATTGAACAGTGTTTGGCTCAGGACACATTTTTCTGTCTTCTCTGAGCATGTTGACCAAACCAAATGTGACCCCTGGACAAATACTCCACATCTTGTGGTTCATGGTTAAGACTGGAACTTAATCGACTGGAAACGATTAATTGATTATTTGTTAACAAATTAATTGTTAACTATGACTAGTTAAAGTTTCTCAGATTTTTCTGTTTCTTTGCTCCATATAACAAAAGCAATAGTTAAAACTGAATTAATTTTGGTTTGTGGACTAAACAGATTTGAGAACATCATTATTTCCAGGTTTGACAAACATTTTCTGGACCAAAGGAGAAACACGATTCTCAACGTTTTTTGACGTTTTGTGGACCAAACGATAAGCAACACATTGATCAATTATTAAAAAAGTTGCAGCTTTAAATGATTCTGTGATTATCAAGATATAGCAGTACATCACATTATCTGTCTGACTGAAGAAAACGAAACTCCCGTGAAAAGTTCATAGTGCAGGATTTCTCTATTTATCCTTTTCTTATTATAACATAAGAAATTGTTAAAACTGAATCATTTTGGTTTGTGGACAAAACGGGACATTAGAGCACATCATTTTTTAACATTATTGACATTTTATGAACCGAGCGATGAGTTAAGTGAGAAAATAAACAACAGATTAATCGATTATGAAAATGATCCTAGTTGAAACATTTTGTTGAGACAGAGTCAAATATTAACTCCAGTGCATGAGAGCGAGTGAAGGTAGTGCAGGGTTCACAGCTTTTTGAGATGCATTCAAAGACCCTGGTAAATTTCATCACTTCTTCAAATACACATGAAGTCCACTCACTAAATACTTGCTACTGCTGCCACCTTGTGGTCATAGATGCACCTCATATTAGGTAGTAATTGGAGTAGAAAGAATTTTATAAATCAGGCGTAATTTCTGACTTTGGTTCACATAGAAAAAAAGTACTTGAAAAGCAGTTTATTTCTACTCAAAGATGTGAAAACGGGTCAAAGAACATCTATAATTAGTTTTTTAAGAGACATTTCTTAATATGCTGGACACGGTTGTTGTGTCTAATAAATTTCACTCCGACCCGAGCGCTTTCATCTCCACATTAATGTACAGCGTGTGAATATTGACAGCAGCAGGTGCTTTTTCAGTCAAAATAAAAACCACAGTTGGCCTTTTTTTCCTGAGCCTGTCGATGTAATCCAGTGCAACAGTGGAGGCTCTTTGATGTCTTATTGATAATTTACGAACAACCATGAAGACGCACCAGACAGACTTTGGCTGTAAAGACGAGCATTTTCCTTTTTTTTGGTATGATTAAGTCATTGTTTGGATTTTGAAGTTTTCTAAAGTCAAGATGAGTAATATTTGTTTTCTTTCCCCTCTTTAAATTGTAAAATATGAAACCAGGGCTTGACAGTAACACACTATTAACAATATAAGACTGTAATGATTAGTGCAATGATCATAATTTACAAAAAATAATGAATGTAAAGAAATTTTTTTCCCCGAGAGGCTCACTTATAAATGTTGAATTCCGTAAAAGGATTCCACGTTTTAATTGCATTTACTACAGTAATATTGTAATATAATGAGTCATTTAACTTACTACATTTAGCAAGTGATCAGTTCTTTAAAATGATATATTTTAAGCCTCTTTCTCATTAAGGTATAACTAGACTTTTGAACCCAGCTGAGTCTGAATGCATTTCCAGTTTGTGGTGTTAGTTTTTATGATGTCAGGAATTCATGTGATCACAACGGGCGCTGCTGGATAGAAGTGCTGGAGCGGAATGGACTGCTTGTATCGGAGCACTTATATCAGAGATTTTAGAGGCAGTCTGATATAGTCCGATACTTGTTTTTTGGCTGATATCGAACCAATATCAATATTGGATCGGGACATCCCTATTGCCAAGTCACTAAAAGTTTAACTTTTATCCAAATGCTGATGATTTTGATGATCTATTTCATGATTTAATATTATACTTTATACATTATTATTGAAAATGCTGTATATAATTGCACATTGACCAGTAATGTTTAATAACTGGTTACTTTTTTGTTTGTTTAAATGTTATGAAACAGTAATATTTTTATCAGAGGAAAAAAGGGGAAATTGGCTAAAAATATAAGCCAAAAAAATTATAATAACTGGCACTTACTGCCCTTGGGGTTCCCCTGTTTTCTTAAAACTGGCATCAACCCATAAGCAGTCGACCGCCAATGCTGAGTCATTTGAACTTATGCTGACTCATTTTTAACCTCTAATGCTGAGTCATTTAACCTGAGTGAAGCACATTCCCACTGATCAAAAACACTCCCATTCTCATCTCTGTTCTCTGTATGAGTTAGTTAACATGGGTTCACTGCAGCAGGTGGATTATTCAGTTACTGAAACATTAACTGGCAAACTGTTTTTAAAGACATTACCAACTTGCCTCGCATTGTACTACTACCACAGAGCAGAAAACTTGTGTGAGTGTGTTTTGTAGTCCGGACTCTCACCTGTGTGTACGCGGTAGTGCGTCTCCAGCTGGTGTTTGAGGCTGAACCTCTTGCCGCAGCCGTTGCACTCGTAAGGCTTCTCTCCCGTGTGGATGCGTTTGTGTCCTCGCAGCGTGCCGTCGTCTCTGAAGCAGCTCCCGCAGAATTCACACTCAAACGGGTGATCGCCTGAAAACAACAACAGAACCGGCCCGATATCGTGAGGCTAAAATGAACAAAAACATGTACATTTCTAGCAAAAATGCTTTTCAAATATTCAATAGTATCATTTGTCACAACATTCAAATATTCCCAACCTTCAGGTGAGCTAATGTAATGCAGGGTTTAAAGCATGTTGAGCTAACGGGGTAAATATAGTTTTTTAAGAGCGTTTTATGAGATTTTATTTTCCGTATGTCACACATTTGTCTAAAAATAGTCTTCATAACAAGTTGGTGATTTCACGTGTGAAGTTAACATTGAAGCTGTAATTTAGCTCCTTATGATTTACGCGATCCGGATTGAGCAATAAAAATGGAATCAATTGTTAAACACTTGAGAAATCTTGAGGAACTTGTTATGATTTGTGTGAAATTAAGTTTTCTTTTGAAGTTGGAAGACTTTTTAAAAAACAATACATTTACTAAATGAGTTTATTTTTACAAGATGGGGTAGTTTAGATAAATAGTTGAGTAGATGATGAAGATAAGATGTTTTGGCCCAAAATTGTGATTGCTTCAACTCCTGATTTTTAAAAATCTTTCTACTCCAGTCACCTGTTACCTGACTTGAGGTACATCTATGACCACAAGGTGGCAGTAACTTTATTTAATTTAGCTAGTGGACTTCATGTGTATTTGAAGAAGTGATGAAATTTACCAGGGTCTTTGAATGCATCTCAAAAAGCTGCTCCCTGCTTCTTCTTTGAATTTACATATACTAAAAGTTAATTTACCGACATTACTTTCCAAACTTGGTTATCCATTACAACAGCAGTGTTTTATTTAGTTAATTGTAAATTCTAGCAATATAATCTCTATCGGGTCATATTTTTTTCCAAATAAAGGCTCTGAATTCTGCATTAAACAGTAGTTTATTTGTGGAGATATATAGAAATAATAATAGATACTCAAGTAGATTGCTATGTTCCTTCACCTCCCCTCTCAACTCAGGAAGCAACTTCACAAACCCTGACATAGGATTCCAAGATGGCTGCCACTCAAAATAATAGTAAAAAAAAAAACACACTGCTACTGTCACTGGTCATTGTACGGCTGCAACTTTATTCATTATTATATTATTGGTAATTTTTTCCAATGAATCCAGTAATCGTTAGTCCATAAAATATCAGACATGTTGCTGCACTTTGGAGTTCCGCCTTTTCCTACCATCTATTTTATTTTATTTAACATTTACATTTGGACATCGTCCACGTCTGAATCGAGATGCTTTTAAGAATCGCCAGTTTTCCCCCCACCTCTACAAGGACAGCGGTGCGTGTTTATCTGCCGTAGGTCAAGTCGTCTTGCGGCACTTTGTGCGCATGCAAATGAAACCGGGGGTGGAATTAAGCGCTTTCAGACGTCACTGACGTGATGACACCAGGATTCTCCTCTTGGCCATGGTCTCTTAATAGCTAATAAAAGTCCAGCGGTCATGTGCCCGCTGTGTTCTCTATACTGTAGTTAATCCATTTCTCTCCTGCGCTGAGGGTTTGACTCATCTCCACTGACCTATGTGCCTCATTATCTCAGTGTCCACAGCAACAGCCAAGTCGGAGGATACACTGCTCTCCTCATTACAGACCCAATCTCCACAATCCCTCCCCCACCTCCACCACCTCCTCCGTCTCTCTCTTCCCCCAACTTTGCTACAGAGCAGATGACATTTACAAAATGCTACTTCTAAAGCAGAGTGGCATACAAACAAGATCCGCTGCCGCTGCCATGGCCAAAAACTCCCTTCACTTTCTGTCTCTTCACATCAATTATGTATTTCTGCTGTCTAGACACCGAGCCAAGCTGACAGCTGGGAGTGTTATTTAAGGTAAAGGAAGGGGGGGGGGGACATCTTTTCAGTAAATATCCCCGCGTCTCCTGCAGCACTAAGACTCACTTCCACTTTCACTTTTTCCCCACTACAATATTTATTTGTGGGTCTTTTTCTCTCTGCCGTCATTTTGGCTGAACCACACCGAAGTGACAGCCGAGGATTTGCCGGAGCCCACAGGCTTGGCCCGCAACCCGAAAATATAAAACGGGATGAAAATTGCCCAAAATATGCACCGGCCATAACGGTACAGTGCTGTCATCGCTGAGGTGAGTCATCGGAGAGAGAGAGAGAGAGGGGGGAGGAAACAAAGGAGGGCGGGAGAGGATGTACGTAACATCCACTCAAACCTCGGAGCCAGTAACCTGAGGAAATTAACCCAAATACAGAAATAAGTACCATCGTCTTTGTGTCTCCGTCTCTAGATGCGTTTGTATCATGTAGAGCTCGCCGATATCAAGATTTTTGATACAGTCACATCGTAATATAGCATTTGTGACGTATTGTTCTACTTTTAAAGGCTGTCGCAGAGCTGGTGTAGATGTTTTTGTCAGATAAATTAGATATAAACATAAAAAAATGTGTAACAAAACTCAACAGTTTGAGCAGAATTCCACCACATTTACAGGCAAATGCTTCGTTTCTTACACAAATGTTACACAAATACACCGGATATACACAACTGTGTGTAATACAGGCCATAGACTGCTTTAATTCAGACTTTACTGTATGTTTGGGGTTGATATATTGTATTTAACTTCACAGCGAGAAGCACAAACCTCTAAAAAGAAATTTTTTTCATGTAGAGACGGCTAAAATATTGACAATATTTTGTCAAAATTGTGACATGAGACAAGTTATGTTATATTTTAAACTACAGTATCATGAAATGGCATCATTCCTAGTTTTAAAGGCTGTCGCAGAGCCTATCAAATATTGTGATATAAAATGAGATACTGATTAAAAATACATTAAATCTCCATTTGAATCTCTTCCTCAACATTTAGCCAGATGATTTATTTATTTATAGCAGAATTCTTACACGTTTCTCTTCAAAAATACACCATAAATCTGAAATCTGAAGTTACCAACTGCACATTAAGTATATAATCTAAATCATGAACTGCTATAATCCAGGAATTACTGCAATCTTTTTATGATATTACAGTTTTTACAGTGTATCATCATTGTCCCATGAGACACACAAACAGAAAAAAGGGGCACACATTTCCTTTCCTGTGATTATTTCAAAATAAAGGTCTGGCTGCGTTCTTCTAGTTAAATGTTTGCAATAAATTATATTTATTAGAATCTCATCATTGTCTCATATGTTTCAGACTTTGAGCCGACTCTGGTTATGTCAATAGTCGACTTGAGATGATAACCTGTGAAGGCGTCGTGGGGTTGGATTAAACCACTTTGTGGGCTGTATCCGGGCCCCCGAGGGCCGTACATGTTTTGCATAAACAACGTCTTACCCGTGTGCGAGCGCAGGTGCCGTTTGAGGGTGGTGTGGCTGGGGAAGGGCCGCTCGCAGTGGCTACAGATGTAGCTGTGCATGCCCGCGTGGACCTCCATGTGCTGCTGCAGGGCCTTCTGGGTCTGGAAGCGCTTTGCACACAGCAGACAGAACACTGCCATGTCAGTCCCTGGAGAAAAGGTGCACAAGCAGACATAGACAGACGCAGTTATTTCAGTACACAGACACAGACACAG
The DNA here is from genome assembly GCF_019176455.1 of Solea senegalensis. NCBI lineage: Eukaryota > Metazoa > Chordata > Actinopteri > Pleuronectiformes > Soleidae > Solea > Solea senegalensis. The sequence continues at coordinate 2,340,655 of NC_058028.1, forward strand.
GCTTAAGTGGGGGAAACTGGGTCACTTCAACTTTGTGCGAGTCCTCCGAGGGGAAGAAGAAGAAGAAGAAGAAGAAGAGGAAAAAAAAAGCGTCTTTCAAAAGAAGCCTCCACCTAAACTAACTCCCCGAAAAGCCCAGAGGCACTTTTTCAACTCTGAGTCTTTATATACCGTCTATTTTAACACCATGAAATGTCATTGTTTTCTCGAAGAATCACACACACACACACACACACACACAATGCACAGCATGCCAATCACACAATCAATGGCTCCTTCCCGGTGTGTTAGATGTGTAATTATTCTCTTCATTCCCCATCAGGAGTCAGTCGGGCTCCAGCCTCTGTGTCTGTGCTCAAAGAGCGGCTGATGGTAGCTCCACCCTAAATGATGCCTGCGCCGTGTGCGCCTCTGTGTTGAATGTTAAGTAGTGATATCAAGCCATTAAAGGCAGGACTGCAGGAAAAAACACAATCCAGTTTAATCCTGTGTGTGACCTGGCATCTCTTTGGGGGCTGCTTTCCTGTTGCACAGAGTGTGGCGAGGAATACAGATATGCAGCCTGCTGCCGGTCGTGGGGGGAGTTTGAGTTAAAGAACATTAAATAAAATAGAAAAATATGGCCGCGTGAGGACGACGCACAGGCGTTCGTAGAGTCTGTGTTTGATCGCCAGGCCGCAGACGCCAGAGACCTCGAGGTCGACGACATGTTTTCACTCGTCAGTTGCAACTGGACGTCATTTTTTGCAACAAGAGTGTGAGGCTTTAATGTGAGATTATGAGCTCCTTATTCCGCTGTCTGCTCAGGTTTGCAGATCATTTACAACGCGAGCAGGTCCCCGTCGCTCCTGACTCGGATTCAATCAGACATCTCCAGCGGAGGATCATTAGTAAACAGAGGACTGTGCCAGCACTTCATTGGAATTCAAGTGGGGTTGCTGTGTCGCATTTAAAATGCAGTCTGATGAGGTCCACTAAATCAAATCATTTGTTACTGTTATTGAAGTGCCTTGAGGCAACTGGCAATTAAATTGGAATTAACGCAGGGAAAAAGGGGGGGGATACAGCACACTCATACTAAAGAGGGAAGACACTCTGGTTTTTTAGGTTCAATCAAGTTTAGCAGACGTTCAGGAGCAGAGAGACAAAAATCACAAACGGCCTCTGTGTGGTGTTTACTAATCCACGAGTCAAAGTCCAGATCAAAGACACACTTTTTTTTTAAAAGTTTTAACGCATGGTTCTCAAACTGTGGTGCATGTACCGTATGTGGTACGCAAGCTTCCTCTGGTGGTACTTCATCAGAAATACTGTTCTTCTGTTATTAGTATTAAGGGTGTTATATCGTCGTCCTTTCTCGCATTTTACAGGCCGTGAGTCGGCCGTGTGATTTCGTGTCATTAAGAGGTGCAAAATTGTGACTTTTATATTTTTCAGGTCGTAGTCGTGATTTTTCCCTGAGCTTCCTTTACCGACAAATTCGCCGTGAACCACCGTTGTTGTCTACATGTACAGGCTAGCAGGGCCAGGAATTGTACCCCAACCTTCCAAAAAAGTTGAAAGACGACTCACCCTACCACTGAGCCACCATGGTACCACCTCAATCCTAACACATCATACATTTAAATTTAACCCTTAGAACGCAGAGCATTTCGGCTGCTTTTTTCTATTGCTATGTTTAAACGTACAGTATATACAGAGGCTATAAAAATATATAATATAGTGTGTAATATTCTTTTTTCCAGCACAGCCTTTAAACAATCTGATGAAATGTTCATTTTTACCAACTATATAAACACACCTGATCAAAAAGTACTCAAATGTTTGAAATTTGGAAATATGTCACAGTCCAAAGTTCGCTTGGCTCTTTTTTATGAACAAAAGGAAAAGAAAAGCGGTCTAATTTTGTGATTCCCGTACAGTTATCGTTACTATATATCACTGCTAAAAATGCGATATAAAATGAATCATAACTTTGACTCGACAACACATAAGACGGAAAAAAACAATTTTTTTAAAGCCTGAATATGTGACCTATACACACACACCACCAAATACAAGCCACGTGAGCACTAAGACAGTAAGGCCTTAGTGTGCTTACATCACAAACAAATGATAATTAAAAAATGAATTATCATGACATAAAACCAATGATCCTAGACTAAACTAAACAAGTTTGAAAATGACCGACCTATCTGTGCTAAAAGAGAGAAAAAAAGATTGAGAATCAAATCCAGGATTTGGGGAATCGTGACACCTCTAATAATTATCCATAAAAAAAATTCACAGATGCACAAAATCCACCTCTTTGAAATGATTTATCTTCTTTTTGAACTTATAGAAACACACACTCTCCCACACACACATACACAAAAATGGTCTCCAACAGAAGAAGAAGTGATGATTTGTAATCATTAACAGGATGAAAGACATTCTCTGATCCTAACAATCCTGCAGCAGGGAGCTGATCCTCTGGAATGAACTGCACCTGTTTCACAGGCTTTATCCTCTGGATTTTTTTCCTTTTTTCTTTTTTACACACAATGAGGATTCAGGTCCTCATTGACCAAAAGCCCATTAGTCATCAGCCACTCGCTCAAACTCCCACAATCCCCGTCTTTATGCTGTCGCCTAATGACCGAGGCTCCTTTTCTTAGCCACGTATCACAATATTTGAGTTCAAAACAAAAGATGACTCCTTTTTCTCGACGCCTCTGCTACCCCCCCACCCCCACCCCTGACCCCTCATCCACTCATCCGCTGACCAAACAGGAAATCCTTTCTTCACCAGCTGTACTTTCTGCCTGAGTCATCGCTAAACATCAGCAGTTCACTCATTCATCCTGCTGCACCAGCGCAGCCTGGATAATGATGCACCCATAAATGACATTAAAAGAAGTCCCTGCATGACCTGTGACGGTTCACTTTAACTTGTTCCTCTGGTGATGTTTGCTGCAGCCAGCAGGGGGAGAGCTTTCTGTTCCAATGTTGTGTTGAGCTGCAGGTGAAGCACAGCAGAGAGGCTTCAACCAGCTGAGCAACACATTATCTGTGTTGTAATGATGCTAAAGTGGCTTTAATTATCGTCTCTGCAATAACTATCACACACAGGTCAAACTCAAGCACTTTTAAAACCTTTTTCCTGAGCCTTACAGCTTTGATAGAGTACAGATTTATACAAATACATACTCATAATAATTATTTTAAATGTCAGTGGTGTTGCGATATTTGTATTTTGTAACAGCAGCAGGATGGAAAAACAAGTATGACGTGTGTCTATAAGTAGATTTACAGAGTGAGTGTTTATTTTACAACCTGTTTTCATGAGCAAACCACTCATAACTCAAAGTCACAACAGTTTGTTGTGAAATCAAGACGGTAAGAATAAAAAAACTGAAATAGAATGACTGTTTTCAAACACAGTTCCATAATAAACCGTTCAAACACTTTCAAGGATTTCAAGCACCTGTACAGACTCTGTTTATGATAATGTACATAAAATAATGGTTGTTTTTCAGCACAGGCTCCAGGTTTTGTTCTGACTGAGATCGATGTGAGTAAGCTAACTTGGATCCATGACATTGGCTAGCTATAGAGCTATTAGATATATGCTAGCTTGGATGGATAGATGCTACCTTAATCGATGGCTATATATCTCTCTTAAATAAATGATAGCTAGATGGATAATCAGCTCGCTAAAATAAGATAAGATAAACCTAATTTATCCCTCAAAGGGGAAATTCACTTTTTACAGCAGCACAGGCTAGTTAGCTAACTTAAATAAATGATAGCGAAATGGCTATTAGCTAGCTTAAATACAGTAAACGATTGATTGATGGTTAGACAGCTAGTTTAAATAAATAATTTATAGAAGGCTAGTTAGCTAGCTAAAATAAATGATAGGTAGATAGATGGCTTATTAGCTAGCTTAAATGATACATAAAAGGCTAATTAGCCAGTTCAAATACAATAAATGATTAATAGATGGTTAGCTAGATTAAATAAACTATCTCTAGTTTGCTAGTTAGCTAACTTAAATAAATGATAGTGAAATGGCTATTGGCTAACTTAACTACAGTAAACAATTGATAGATGCTAGTAAGCGAGCTTAAATAATAGATGGATGGTTAGTTGACTATCTTTGATTCATCCAGATAAATGCTAATTAGCTAGCATAGATAGATAGATAGATCTAGTTCATTGTTCACTAAACTGAAATGTTTTTTGTGTTACAGCAGGGTTTTAGGCAACTCTTAAAAGAAAGAAAAAATATGTAATCAAATATTAAATATAAACAGCTGTACAAATAGAAAATGTGGAAATAAAATAGAGAATATTAAAGTGTAAATATTATATCACAGCATGTTGTTTTATTTAAAAGTTGAACAGTGGAGTTTCTTTGAGGCGGTAAAGTGTTACTCACTGACGCTCACAGATAAAAAAATATAATAATAAATCGTCATCCGTCTGTCAGTGACGATAAGTTGAGCAAAGAAATGTGACAACCATTTCTGTCACAAGATTCTCACTCTTGATCTGTGGTTGACGCGCGCTGACGACGACGGCGGCTCTGCAGACGTTAAAGATTTTCTTCTGTGCTTTAAATCTGACACCGGGAATAAAAATCACAAACATATACAACAAATGCATATCTGAGTGTAAACAAAACAAAACAAAAAAAAATTTGCTGGAAGAGAGGACGCGTTTGTTAGTGGTGGCATTTTGTCTTGTTTTTGTATATACTGTGTGTACATACATATATATGTATAATAAACAACCTCCACCGCTTTAAAATTGGTAAAGCTACAACCATAAATTAAATGTCAAATGTTAATTTTAATGGACTTAAATAAGTAGTCTTAAAATTAATTTTAGTGATAAAGTAACAACAAATTAGTTAAATTTAACACTATTCTTGAGTTTATTTGGTCCTAAATGGAAATGGTGTTAAGTTCATATGTTTTAGTTGAATTTAAAACGCTTTCTGTTTAGGTTCTGTACATAAAAGGATTTTGTAGCTAGTCCACTTTTATAATTTAACAACCATTTAAGACAATTTCCTGAAGCTCTTATTCATTACACAATAAAATGTTAAGACTACATTTGGACTAAATCTACCCTGGAATTTTTATTTGGTCTTAACTGAAATTAGCGTTACATTTAAATATATTAGTTACATTTAAAACATTTCCTGTGTGGGTTCTTTACATAATGTTGCTTTAAAGATAAAGAATGTTGTAGTTAGTCCCCTTTTATACTTTAACAACCATTTAAGACAAATGTCCCAATTTACTCATAGTTATTGTCTTAAGATCTTATTCAGGACACAATAAAATGTGAAGTTTTAACCTAAAACGTCACCACAAGTTAAAACTAAATTAGGACTAAATCTACCATGGAATAGTCGTAAATTTAACTTTCTTGGTTTTAAAGTAACACTAACAGAGTTCAGTACACTCTTAAGTGGTTTAAAAATTAACAACAAAATAGTTAAATTTCACATTATTTGGTCCTAACTGGTATTGGTGTTAAAGTTAAAACATTCTCTCTAGGTTCTGTACATAGTGTTGCTTTAACTTTTCTAAAGAAAAGGGCTTTTCCAGTCTAATCTTTGTTAATAAGTGCAGAGGAGCTTCTTTACAGGAGAGTAAGCCCTAAAGTTGGTTGTCCTTGCCCCCTGCTTTCTCACCCTCCACCAAACAATGGCCCTGGGGGTTTAGGTTTTTAAGGCACTGGGTGACCTCCTGACCCTTGGCCCTGAATGGGGTAAATACCATGTAATCAATGGTTTGACTCAGCATTGTCTTCAGCGGGAGGAAACCTTTAACAGTGGGAATAATGATTTACTTTTCACAGGGACTCTGCCACGACGCAGAAAACATAAACATTTACTGCTGCTCGTCTCCGCGCACAAAGACTTTTTGGCACTCGTGGACAGTTTGATGTTTTCATGCAGTTTTCGCATCTCCACCGCGGACGCACGCGTGATTTAGCACGCTCCGTACTCGTACATCTGCCACTCGCTCACAGAGCCGGCGGCCGGGGCTCTCACTGCCTGACAAACAAAAACCATGTGTCCAGGCAACCAGATAGGATCAGGGTCCTTGTCGGGGTGAAGTGTTTGAGCTAATCCCTTCATTCACAAATAAGCGCAGCCTGTTTCCTTTCATGACGCAAACAAAAGTTTTCCCACCCCGAGAAACCTGGGAGTAAACCCCGCTGCAGATTTAACAAGAGATTGTTGTCCCGCAAATCTGTACAATTTCTCCTGTGTTGGTGGTAACTTCAGTGTCCACTGCTCAGCAACAACAACAACTGTTGATTTGTGAGAACTAATCAATAACAAAAATCTAACCTAAGTTATTCTGCTTAAGATGTGTCCTATAACTTTTTTGACCTGCTAAGGAGATTATTTCAACAAATTGTGAAAAGGTCACCAGTGTCTTTCTGCTTTGATACTGTTACATTTCTATTTGGTCTGAAAATGTTGTGTAGTTTTTAAAAAAAAAAAAAAAAATTTTAATTAAAAATCGCAATTTGAAACAGTTAAATCAGCTTTTCTCAGTCATCAGGTCACAGTCATTGTCAGTGTTATACTACGTTCCATTTGCAGCCCGGAACTCAGAATGCCCACCAAGTTCTGATTCCAAAATGACTGCCACCTTACAAAATGCTGCTACTTTTACCGTTAATAACATTTCTGTCGTGTTTATTTCACGTTAAATCAGCCATAGACATAGCACATGTTTCATTTTAAACTGTAGACATGTTGCTAACGCTGTTCCAACGTAAATGGAATGGACTCGCTTGAGAGTCTCTTGAACGAGAAGTGACTACTTCTACTACTTAACTCAACGGAGTCCAGTCAACTACAGCTAAACTACTGAGGATGAATTTAGCAAATTCCAAAGCCTACTATTTACAATATTTGTACCTAACACAGCACATGTGACTATTTTTTCTTTAATTAAATTCACACATGCTGCATGCAAGTTCTCATTTCCAAATAAAGTTATAGAGTAGTTGATATTTTTGACAGTATTTTCTGTGCTAATGCTAAATTACAACTATATTGGATACAGATTTGATCTAAAATAACTCTAGTAATAAGGCTTTAATGCTACAAAATGCCACTTTTTAAAAAATAATAATAAAAATAAATAATTAATTGTACTAGGAATGAGCCTATATGATACTTGTATTGGTCCAATATTGAGCAGAATCACTACCGGATACTGGAAGGAAAAATCTGCAAACATCCTTTATATCCTATACATACAGATTAAATCATTTGGTCCGTAAAATGTCACAAAATGTTGATCTGTGTTTTCCAAATCTTGATCACAAATGATCACAAACTAAAATGATTCTGATTGATTACATTTATCAAAGAAACCAGAAAAATTCACATTTAAGAGGCTGAAAAGTCAGAGAGACACAAACGCAAGTCCATTAATCAATTATCAATGTACTTTATGATTAATTAAGCAATTGATTAATAATGGATGAATTGTTTCAGCCCTAATTCAAATTGCTTAGATGTTAGAATAGTTTAGGAAGGTGTAAAATCACTGATATCATTATCTGTTAATGACGGTGTTGGACATTAAAACAATATATTATACACTCATACAAACATACGTGGTATATTAGGTAGTGTGTTCAATTTCTGCAAACAAACTCCAAAATATTACAAGCACACACAAACGTGTGTACCTAATAAAGTGGCTGCTGAGTTCTACGTCACCATGTCTAATATTAAATATCACAATTTCCCACAAAATCATGGTCGATCATGTCAATCAGCTGTTTCCTGAGGCCACTGCCCGGTGCGCGCGTGTGTGTGTTTAACAGGGTGATATCAGTGAGTTGGCAGACTGTGAACACACACACACACACAGTCATGCAGGCTACATTATGTGCTAGACCTCACATGACCCTGTGCATTCACTCCAGCGTGTTCATGCAGACAGCTCTCTCCTGTAGATGTGGCGGCTGGAGGAGCACACACACACACACACAGATACTACAGTACCTTAAACAACCCCGAGCGCTCATCAGTGGCCTGCTAATCTACCCGAGTGAGGAACAACCAACTCAATAATTAATGCAACAAGAGATACGTTGCTCGTGTTTAACCACCACTCCATGGAGCGGTTCATTCAGGTCACACTGTGAGCTTCATTCGCCTTCATTCTCAGAATGTTTGCGATATTTTCGCGGTGTGTTCTGTTTGTGTAAATATCAAACGCACGCACACACGCACAGAGTTCAGTTTCAGGCTTGCACAGATTATAAGCGGGTATTAACGGGCGGGTGCAACAACAGGATGACGGACACTCAATTAGGCGAGCTAAAAGGTCTGCATTAAGAGAGGGGGGGCCGTATAATAAAGCAGGAGCTGTAAGTGAACGGTCTACTGGACTGTTAAATTAGGCCTCGGACAGAAGGTGATGTTCTTCAGCTGCTGTTGCTGCGACGACACGGAGGCAAAGACTCTTTGCTTCTACGTTTCCATTTAAAAAACGCGTTAATTCTGTGTGATTGTGTAGCCGGGTTTCATTTTGGTTCAGTACGGTACGTAGTATTGTCGCGTTTCCATTAGGAATAGTACCAAAATAACCAGATCCAACTGTCAAATTTTGGTGCACCAGAGTAAAATGGTACGCTACAGTCAGCTGATTGGCCGGTGTTTCTTTAATGCCTGCCAGTCTGTGCTCAAAAACCTTGGTGTAATGTATAGAGTAGACGTGTCAGGAGCAGACTTTGTCGATTTTTTGAACCAAAATGGTAGCCTGGATAACTCCAGACTACAGACACGCAACCAAACTCTGGTCCGCCTAAAAACGTAGGTCTCGGTAGGATTTGATGCAGCTCCAGGTTTTGCTCTGATGTGTCAGAAACAGAAGTTGTCCTGCATTAAAACAACAGATGAGCGAGTTTTCTTGTTCATTGTTCGTCTTGTCTTCTTCAGTACATTTTTGATGCAGCGCCACCTCAGGCGAGGAGGGGAACGCGTTATTCAAAAGGTTCAGTTCTTGTTCCACGTTCATGCTCCACGTGTCTGCACCAAAATGGATTCATGTGGATGTAGCATCATCCGTTTGGAAATGAGGTGATAAAATCACTAACCAGTGTGAGGTTAACTACCAGATTATCAATCAGCGTTACCTCACAAAGACTTAACTTCATCAGACTTTATCTGCTAATCCAAATGTCTGATGATTTAAAAAGTTCCTCGAGTTATTTCCGAGTTTTAGAAGAACTGCCACAACACAGCGTTTTCCTTATTAGGCATTTTAGAAATTTTTTTTTTTTTTTAAGTCCTCCTCATTTAAGCACTTAAAATTTTGACTTTAAACTTTCTGACATTTAAATTAAGGGATTTAATTTTGTGATAAGCTTCAGTTTTGGTTTCTACCAGACTTAAAATTAAAACTGAAAAACATCAGAGTGATATTGGTGGTATTGGATACTTGAGGTTGTGTATTACCACAACTAACTTGTTGTTTTCATGATTGTATAATCTGTCTGTTACTTTCTCGATCAATTATTTGTTTGACCCATGGAAAATGTCTTGTTTTGTCCAGAAAGTCAAATTATTTTCTTTGTTATAAGTAGAGAGCAAAGAAGCTGGATAATATTCACATTTAAAACGCTGAAAACTCTTGTTTTATATTAGTTTTTACCTAAATTCCGTCACACTTTTGCCTCATTAAAGCACTTAAATATACATTTTTGACTTATTGACGACATTTAATTCGGTAACAATCTACGGTTTCATGGTTGAGTTTTCCTCAGAGTCTCGTCTCACTCTGATGAAACAAACCCCTTTGTTGTCGTGCGAGCGATTCAGAGACAGATCCATTCTTTTTTTCTTTTTATTTTTGGGCTCTGACAAGTAGGTCAGAGAGGAGAGGAGAGTGTGACGGCGCTGTGGTGAGGAGTAAACTGCAGCACATGATGTTGTTTTCCCTCTCAGTGTTGGCATGCAGCAGAAGCAGCAGCAGCAGCAGCAGCAGCAGTCGTCCTCCTGCCCTCAGGAAGTCCTCACGTACTCCCTCCTGCCCCCGGCCCCTCCCCCGTCTCCCTTTGATCTCCCTCCTCACAGCAGCAACCCACGGCTGTTCACCTCTGACATATCAGAATGGCTAAAAGAGAACGTTCACTGTGGAGCCGATGGGGGCCTTGCACCGCCACATTAGCCACGGCGTACAAGAGTTGAAGTCTCCCCTGAAAGTGTGTGTTATTTCCCCCTGCAGAGGAGGAGGAGGAGGTGGGCAGCACGAGCGCAGCTGCTGAGGCTCTGACAAGTGTTAATCTGCTAAGAGGAAACTCATTTGGCTTCACTGGTTTGTGCCACACGTGGCAAATGAACGCCATCGCCTCTGAAAAAACTAAAATCGAGAGAAAGCGAAGTGGATTTGTGGAGTTGCAGCAGTGTCGTCGTCGAACTGTGTCATTAACTGTAAAGAGAGAGAGGAGCGTGCGTCACGAGCCGTGAGAGTAATGCCCTCCTGTACCCTGCTCTGGATACAGTGCCAGGCACGGAAACTGAGCTGCGCGTGTTTACAACTTTGGTAAAGATAAGGGCAGAAACTTCTTGGGCATCGCTGACACCCCTCCATGTCCACACGCATTAACTATTCATACTTAACTGTCATACGTGTGTGTGTGTGTGTGTGTGTGTGTGTGTGTGTGTGTGTGTGTGTGTGTGTGTGTGTGTGTGTGTGTGTGTGTGTGTGTGTGTGTGTGTGTGTGTGTGTGTGTGTGCCACCTGGAGTTACAGTTACATGCCAGCGGCTCCTGAGAGGGTTATCACCTTTCTCTCACAGTAGCAAAAGGTGTGGATTCAGACACTTTGTCCGGTCTCATTCTGAAGTTTTGACATTTGGGATTCAACCGTGTCGTCATTGTCAGTTCTGGCAGGAGGAAATTCACATTCACATTCCCTGCAGCCAAAACTCCTTATACACCATAACAGCTGTTAAAAACACACGTGTGTTGTACTTTGTCTATTTTTACTTCACATGTGAACACACCATTTTCTACTGAAGAAGAGCTGAAACTAGAGATTGAGATCATGAACTCAAGAAATTGTTTACTGACATTAGAAATCAGATGAGCCTTCTTCCAATATCACAACAGAGTGGACACTACTGGTGCTTTATCACTACATGGTTCTAGCTCGACTTTATTCAAAGTCTTTCAGTGGCAAAACAAAGTCTCATTTTGAAGTTTTGACATTTGGGATTCGACCGTGTCGCCATTGTCAGTTCTTGCAGGAGGAAATTCACAGCTGAAACTCCTTACTATTACTTTCTCGTCTATTTTTACTCTATGACGTCATTTTCTACCAAAGATGAGCTGAAATGAGTGATTGAGACCATGAACTTCTCAAGTATTAGCTTACTGACATTAGAAATCAGGTGACAAGTTTTCTTCTTCCAAAAATAAAATTTTATTTAAAAAACATGTAAGTTTTTAATGGTTCCTAATTTATTGATTCTTTTTTTTCGCCATCTACTTGAACTTAACTTTATGACCAGAATGGAAAATCTTTATCTCTCACACTGTCTGAAAAAGAAGTGACAAACTTGTGGTACGTGGGCCTCATGCGGCCCGCCACTTAATGGTATAGTTATTTCAGTGTATTTCATTTATTTTGCATCATAATTTATTTAATTATTTTTACTGTTTTATGTCGTTCCAAACCAAAATAAACCATTTTATTTGGAAATTGAGTGAATTAATGATTTTTGTTATTTCCATTGCCATCCATTATTGGCAAAGCGATATCATGACTGAATATCCCCCGTTTTCCCACTTGACCTGCCCCCTCCTGACCAGACTAGATGCTCATTGGTCATGTGACGTTGGGACCGCTGTACTAGAAGAAAGGAATTGGAATCATTTTAAATAGAACAAAATCCATTGTTTTAAATCAAAAGCAGAAACTGAGCCTTGTTGCACTTTAAAAGAAAAAAGAACCTCAGTCAGAAAACGCTTTAAATATCACATTAAAGATATTTATGTGAATTACGATAATTCACATAATTTCCCAACTAACGTGTTTGTTCTGGTATGGAAAATAAATGTATAAATAACAAAAGCAGACAAAAATAACTAGGAGTCGGTCAAAATATAGATTTAGTGATATATCGTCGTTCTCCCCGTGCAATACGATAATTGAGACACCAGCCCAGATAGAGGTATTTTAATTAACAAATGAAGTCGCTCTAAAGTAAACAGTTTCTGCCAGTTTCACTACTTAATGTCTCCTCACGGTGGCGCTACTCAAATGCATGCGTGAAACTTACAGCGGGATAATGGTGGAGAAAGCTACATCGACTTTATGACCTTTGACCTTTGGCACATGTGGCCCTTGAGCCACGGGTTTGACACCTCAGTTCGAGAAGCTTCTTCCAAACTGTCGAGAAGTCAGAGAATCACAAGCTGCTCAGAAACAAACTACTAATAAAAATAACTTATATTCGACTCATCGTCGTGCCAAATGTTGCTGACGGGCACAAACTGGACGATAGATGTTGTTGTGAGAGGGTGAAAATGCAGCAGGTGACTGTGTGACACATGTGTCTGTGTGTGTAAACTGTAACGCTGCTGCTGCGACGCGGTGGATAAGTGGCATGCAGCGGCTGTGGGTGCCAGCAGATATTAAGTGGGTGATATGTGAGAGCGCCTCCCACCTTCTGTTGATAAATTATGGAGCATCATGACAGGAACAGTTTAACCCGGCGAGCATGACGAGCAAATTCAGAGCCAAGTTACTCAACGGCACCGCGTGCATGTCGTGCAGGTCAAACACAGGCCGCGTTCACACCTGCTGTTTACATCCGTGCTGAGACATCCCATCATAAGTGGACACGGTCACTGCAGGAGGCTGAGTACCGTCGCCGAATTCCTGAATCAATTTGATTCCCATTCACGAGATCACAATTCAAAATTGATTCATTTAGAGGTTAAAAAAACTCTTTTCTGACGAACTGGTTAAGTTTGAATTGTGTTTATGGTTAAAGTTAGTGTTAGACATTAACTGGTTATAGTTAACACTTCATGTAGTCCGTCCAAGTCAATGTTGAAGTAGGGCTGAGAGGATTTTGAATAAATATCTAATTGCGATTATTTTTGACTGAAATTGGAATTTGAAATCGCAAAACTTGTCCCGCAGTTCAGAGACAAAAAAACCCCACACATCCTATATTAAAACTTGCGGTTTGATCGCGAATGGTGTAACATTTCGAGTAACCATAGCGACAAAAATTGCAAAAAAGCTTAGAATTTCCACATACAAACGATTGGGAAACGATTTCCACCCAGCCGTCTTTGGAGCCTCACAGTGTCGTCATACTTTGCATGGTTGAAACTTTAAATGTGTCACAATTCCTGAAACTTTTTTCACCTAAATCCACATTTTGATACCAGTTTCATACTTTTTTTTGGGCGTTTTCAGATTTTATGAGTGTGTATTGTGCCCACTAGAGTGGCACACTGCTAGCTGAGGGCCATGAAAATAATCACAAAAACTCTTCTCCTGCCAACAATTTCCAACATACACAGGCAATTTCTACATAAAAACGTTGCTATGGTTGTTGACTAACTATGTGTGTTGTTTTCATTAAAATCATTAAAATCACCTAAAAGCACAGAGAGTTCTGGTCAAATCTCCCGTTGACTCCCATGTTAAATGTTAAAATCTGCTTTGAATACGAGGATGATTTTAAAACTCTCATTTCTCTGTTAAAAGTTAAATGTGGGAGCTGGTGAACCTCCTGACGCTCACAAACCAAACATTTAATCTCTATCATCAACCGTTCTTGAAATACGACAACTTTAAAACACGTTACTTTCTCAGTTTTTCACTGTTTTTTGATGGTTAGAAACAGGTGTTAGGAAGGGGGCGGGGCTTGTGCAGCCAGCAAGTTTTAAAGGTTGATTCCTCAAAAAAATACTGCTTTGTCTGAATACTGTCAGTTCACCCAAACGTTACTCCACTGATCCTCCATTACCAGCTCCGGTCCTGCACTTAACATATTTTAAATGATTTACTGTGTGATATTTGTGCAGATCTGTGAGGAAACAAAAGATATTTTGATGGTATATGATGTGTATAGGCCAGCACAGTATTTAATTTTAAATGACAATAATTTAATTTAATGTGATAACACACAAACAAATCCCATCTTTAAAAGACATTTCACAGGTCTTCACCAATTTTTTTTTTTAAGGGTTAAGACACAATTTAGGACTAGGATTGGAATTAGTGGTGTGTGTAAAGGGAGTTGTGGGTTATTGCAGTGTTTCCCAAACTTTCTTTATGAGAAACCACTTTTTAAAGATGGCAAACGACTGTGACCCAAGTCCCAGAATAAATCATTAGGAGAGCAAATTAGTGCATAATGTAGCAACCTATTTACAGCCATCACTGCAACACCTAATATCCCAAGTGATGACTGGTAAATGCATGATTTCAAACAAATACACATAAAATTTGGGGACCAAAGAAAAATCTCCCTCGACCCATCTGTGGGTCCCGAGCCAGTACCTGTGTGTGTTTGCCTGTGGGCTTCCAGAGCATCTTCTGAGGAGAACGTTGCTCCACACTGATCGCACACCAGCGCCTCCGCAGGAGCTGTAGAGAAAATCACATTTATCTTCATCAGACAATCACATGCATGTATGTGTGTGTGTTTGTTTTATGCACCTGTACAGTCAGTCAGTTAATGTAACATTCAGAGAAAACAGGAGGAGGATTATTTCCAGATTTCACCACAGAGACTTAAAGACTCTATCCACATGGAAACAGATCTAAATGTAAACTATCGTTGTTTTGAAAAGGTTTTCTGTAAAACATGTACAAACACTTTTAAAGTAAAGCTATATTTCAGTTTGTAAACAATCAAAGAAACGTAAATATGAGTTATCATCAAACTAACGCCAAACATGAGGAAGAAGACAAGGAAGATAAGGTGGGACTATAACATTAACGTTTACCCAGAGTTGTTTATTCATATTTGTTGTTTACACGAAAAACGCAAGGGCGCCGTATTTGAGATTTGCCTCCAGAAATGAGATAAATGGGTGAATTACATATGAAACTATGCTGATCAAGATTGACAAAAAAACACATTAAGGGGCAAAGACGGGAGGATTTTTGGAATTAAATTTCTTTGGCTGAAAGCCCAGAATCATGATAGTGTTTCTGCTCCTCCAGCTCTAATTGTTTCTTTATCTATTTTGCCGTTTAATTAATTTACTTATATATTTATCCCCTTTTTCATTAGTTAAGAGGTGTCAAACTGGTGGCCCCCTCGATTACATGCGGCCCGACGCTTGATATCATGTTGTGCTGTGGTCACGGCTTCGTGCCGCGGGATCATTTTCGTTCACTTGTAGAGCTTTCACATCTACTGTGATCGTGGCACGAATCCTGGGAGTCCGTATATTTTAGTGTAGACATCCTCACTGACTTTAGTCGTGAACCACCTGTATCTGGCTCTCTACAGTTGGAGAATCTCAATGTTGAGTCGTTTTGCGTCATTGTATGAGGCAAAGTTCACATTAAAGTTGACTCAACTTGAGCAAAACGCATAAAAGCGTGTTACATATTCGTGTCATTTTCAGTGTGCAGTATGCAACACTTCAGAACGGTAAATCCTAAAGACATGTAGCGTGATGTTGTACCAGTACGACGACAACAAACACAACTTCTTCTTTTTCTTCTTCCTAGTGGTAGAGAGCTATTTAAACCTGCCTTTACTTCCATGGGATATTAGCCCCGATCGCAAGGGGGTGACGTTTTTCTATCGCTCCGATCACCTGATCGTACTTTACCATTCTACTCTGGTGCTAATGGAAACGAAACAAAAAAATACATATCGTACTACACCAAACTGAACCGCACCACTCGACGGAAACTAAGGAGAAGAAAAAGAAGGGTTTGTAGTCGACGATCATCGATACGACGTCACTCTATTTATCTCGGTGACGTGGCCCACACCCCGCCGACCAAGTAGAGGTTCTGTTGTCAGTTGAAATGCCTGACTTGTAGGTTGTTTTCACACCTAATAATCTACACCAGTCTCGGTACAATTGGGGACTCGGGGGTTGTTGAGGCAGCGCAGCATCACGAGTTACTGAAGGAGAAGACGAGACGAACGATGAATAATAAACCTCAGTCATCTATTGGTTAATGCAGGACTTCTGCTTCATAAGAGCAAAACATGGAGCTGCATCAAATCCTACCAGTCTTTGTTTTTTATACGCTGCAACAATGGGCTCAGACATTTCTCCCAGCTACCGTCCTACACTCTATGTTTTGGTTATGTTTACCCACAATGCCCTACGTTGTAGTTTGCTTCCTGCATTTGGTTCACTTGAAGCAATATGAGACCTACGTTAGACCAGCGTTAGCTTCTTAGATGCACATTTGGGTTTGGTTGCGCATTCACACCTCCCCAAACAAAATTGGCTTTCCGAGCAAATGAACTAGGCTTCAATTAAAGACCCTGGTATACACGCTGTGTGGAGCCCAGATTTTGGAACTGCATGCAAATAACGCGTTGGGTGCACATGGACAACATATGCGTGAACTGGACCTCTGCCCCACCAGTAGGTGGAGTATTAAGCCCCGACCACCAAACTGAAAAAAACATTTTGACAACAGAAGAAGTCGTCGCCAAGGAAAGTCGGCCGAGCCTCAACCTTTCAACCCTCAAACCGGCGACACGCGGACTCCTCTGCCTGACGGACCTTTGCGTCCTATTCCCTGCGTCCAGACTTGTACCGCCACCCGATGGTGACGCGGGATTCTACAGGACCCTGTCGCGCACGTATGCCAGGGTCCGCGATATGTGACGCACACCTCGTTTTTGTTCGTGGCACACTTGTTCTTTTCAGGTGTTAACACAAGGAAGCAAATGTGCAGGTTATACAAACAAGGAGGAGGGAGAGAGAGAGAAAAAAAACACACACACAAGGCAGGACAAACAAAAGCAGCAGACAGGGAGCAACGGCCTCTTCTTCTCCTCTACAAATGTATTTACCATGGCCTGTTATCAGTCTGTGAACAGTGAGCAGACTGTCTGCCTGAGAGGCCACAGAAGGACTGGGTGTTCTGTGTAACAGCAGACTCTTCCCGCCTGCGGCACATCCTTTTATCAACAAAACACACACACACACACACACACACACACACACACGTCAGAGTCAACACCACCAAATCAAATCCCCACTGCATGAACTGTAACTACAGTTCACCTCTGGAATGTCCTTGTCTGCTCTGATGAAGACGTGAGCGTGAGTGTTTGAGAAAACATTTCACTTTCACACCTGCACACATGTACCACACACACACACACACACACACACACACGCACACACAGCTGTTTGGACGTGGCCTGGCTCTCGCAGAGATGTAAATCGGTTGCAGATCCATACTGGCCCCGGGCTCATTCACTGATCTATTTTCTGCTCAGCTGGCTTTAAATGAAGTTAAAATGACTCATTAAAACACCCACAAGCTTTGGGAACTCTGAGCGCCGCAGCCTAAAAATGTGCTCCTCTTTCAACTCTCCTGATGCTTCCACACACACACACGCACAGTGAGCCACTGTTTCCCAGAGCTGCACACATACACAGTCACACAACAACAATGATGCTCATTTACAAAAAACTACATTTTTTTACAGTGTGTTTTACAGGGAAACTGGATTTAAAAACTTGTTTGGGAGTAAAATCCTGATGTTGTCCACTGTGTGTGTGTGTGTGTGTGTGAGATAAGAAGAAGAAGACAGAACACAGTGCATTGTCTTGTGCAGTCAAAGGCACGGAGTGTGCTCTCATCCATAAACCATCAAACTGTCTCCAGACGCGGCTGCAATCGTCCTCCATCAAAACACTTTGTCTGGCATACCAAAATAAGAGCCAGCATCGAGCTGAATACCAAATCAGCCCATTAGAGCGGCGGAGCACTCGCTCCTTAGCAACCAGCGGGATCTGAGGCTGCTATACGCCCGAAATACACAGCGACAAAGAAATCAGATCCATATCTCTCTGCTCCCCTCACCACCTCTCACCCCCCCGGTTTTATTTTTTTTTATATATTTTTCCTGTCGTGTTGTGGCGATGACACAAGTTTACGCGAAGAGGGGGGGGAAAAAAAAATAAAAAAATTGAAATCAGGTTGAAGGAAGGTGCTGCTGTTGTTGGATGTCAGAGTGAATTGAGAATCAAAGCGTGTCGTCGAGGCGCGCGAGTAATGCGAGACAACGTGTGTGTTTAGGGTTTGAAGAAGGGAAAAAGAAAAGAAAGAGGGGACGAGTCGGGTGAAGTTTAAAAAGACGCAGGTTCTCATCTCTCATGTCAGCACTGTGTCACTCCTGAACAAGCTCCCCTCGTCTTGTCTGTGCCACATATTCTCCTTTTTGTTTTAGTTTCATTTTTAGTCCCTGATCCTCTCCTCTCCTCCCCCCTCCCTCCCTCCCTGCTCCTCTCTCTCTATTTTGGATAAAGTCGCTGGGAGAGCAGTCAGGTCTGATTAAGTCTGCGTTTGGGTACAGTGTGTTCCTGGACACACATCTGCGAGCGAGGGAGCTGAGCGAGCTGAGCGAGCCATCACACACGCTTTCGGAACACTGGCAGAACACCCAGGCCTGCCGGCAGCTGATGATGTCATCACTCAGAAGGGGCAGAGCGGGCGAGCGGCCAGAGTCTCCGAAAAAATAACACACCAAACACACACACACACACACACACACATACATATACAGAGAAATGATTCAAATGAGAAAGACAGAGGAGGAGGAGGAGAAGAAGAGAGAGAGGTGAACGTGGGGAAGAAACGCATGATCTAAGTGTCTGGTGGAAGAAGAGAAGGAGAGGGAGAGACTGAACAGAACGAACAGGTGCAGCTGAAAGGCCAAACTGTCGAGAGGCTTCATGAACCGCAAACACACACACAGATGAGACTCATTTACTGTGTGTCTGTGTGTACTGTGGACACACAAATACACAACGTGTGTAGACAAAAGTATCCGGACGCTCTGACCCTGACACCTACAGAAACACACACACACACGCACGACTGTAATGTGGGGTTCCTATTCTTAGAAGACGTTTCTGTGTGAATTTGTGTCCATTCATTCTCTAAATCCATGGTTCTCAAACTGTGGCACGCGAGGAAGAGGTACCGCGTAACGTAACTTAAATATTTTGTAATGCTAGTAACGTGTTTTTTTGGGCCAGTAAATTTTGTAACATTTTTGAAACTAAAGTGATTTTTTTTTTTTTTTTTTAAACGGTAATACATTTATCGTAACATATTCGGTCAGGCCATTCTGTGATATGCTTGCAACCAGTGGAGTCGCCCCCTGATGGCTAAATGACACTCCAGTGAATGACTTGGGCTTCCTTTTTTATAACCTTTTCTTTTTGGAATGTTAGTTACTTGTCTTTAGAAAAGTAGATGTTAAGTATTAGTTACTATTAGTTTTTTAAGAATTAGTTACTTAATTACTTAGCTGCTTTAGCTACTTCACAGGAGTAGCTAAATGCTACACCTCTCAACTTCTTGCGCTTCCGAGATATTTTTGTTAATTTGATTTTTGTTACAGTAACATTGCAACATTTTGGTAATATTTTGGTAACAAAAGTATGTTTTATAACACTAGTGACATGTTTTTGTAATGGTACTTTTTGAAACCTTTATGTAATCTAGCACCAGTTGAGTCTCCCCCTGGTGGCTGACTGTTAGTCCTATGAACATCTTTTGCTTAAGACATCATTTTTGTTACTTTAGTAACAAAATTAAATTTTTTGGCGATACATGAGTCATTTTTCTAACACTCGAGACATGTTTTGGTTACCTGTGGAGTCGCCCCCTGGTGGCTGACTGCTACATCTCTCAACCTCTGGGGCATTAGTGAAGCTAATGTCCATCTTTAAATACAGTCTGTTGTTGTCGTAATAATTTATAACATTTCATGTTTTTGTTGTTGACTCTAAAACATGAATTCATGTTCGGTGGCGTCATGAGCAGCAGACACAGTGAGATGAGAGGGTGAGGGTGTTTGTCTCAGTACCTGTGTGAGACAACATGTGCATTCGTAGCCTCATGCTGTCCTGGAAATGTTTGCCACAGTAATCACAGCCGTGGCCTTTCTCCTCCATGTGCAGCCTCCTGTGGACGAGAAGACAAACACTAATGTGAGCATGTTAACGACGAGCAGAGCAAACCCCACAAACGCACAAATCTGTTTTTCCTTCCTCCCTGTGCGGTCGCTCTCCCAAACTCACAAGCATCATTGTCCTCGTAACAAGAGGAACATGTTTTTAATTCTGGGTAAGAATCTCCCTGAGTGAATGCAGCAGCATCATTAGAGGCCCTCGCACTCGTGAATCACACAACGCATGAATGCTAAAGGAACACAGACAATAGGATATCTGGCTAATTTCAGAGTGCAGACACACGCGTGCCTCCACCCGCCAGCACTGTGAGACACACGCTGCACACACACACACAGAACACACACGTCTCCTGCAACAGAAACGGAAAAGGAGAATAAGACTGTGATTGGCTGAAGCTGTGCCGCCAGCGTAACCTATCATATCATATCACACACACATCAGAGCGTGTACGAGGCATCTGTTATCCTCACGTCACCCGCTAGAACACGCACACACACATGAAAAGCATTCTAACGCACAGGATATCAACATTTTTAAGGCTGTGACTGACGGTTATCTTCGTAACTGATTAATTTCTTGGTTAACTGACTACTTGTTTGGTCCAGAAAATGTTAGAAAATGTCAGCAATGTAGGAAAATTTTGTTCACAAACCAAAAATGATTCAGTTTGAATGATTTCTTTGTTTTTACGTACCAACGAAACCAGAAAATATTCACATTTAAGAAGCCGAAAAATCACAGAAACTGGTTTTAATCATTGGGGAAAACTCTCAAAATGATTAATCGATTATCAAAATAGTTGACGATTAATTTAGCAATCGAGTAATCATTGCAGCCCTGCAACAAAACAGGAATAACTTGGAAAATTTACAGGAAAATCTTTTACTGTACGTTTGAAGGTTCGACTTTTCATGAAACTAATATACTTGTGCAGTCATGTGAGACGGAAAAAAACCTGCAACCATGTTGTAAATATGTGTGGTTTTGTCTCTGGAGGCTGAAAAACAGAGCGTCATTGTTGCCACGAGGTTAAAACACCAGTATGTGATGTCAACATTCACAGATTGAGTCCAAATGGAAAAACTTTTTTTTTTTAATTTCTTCTGTCAATTAAAACACTAAAGACTTAAAAAAAAGTAATTCAAATGAAAACTAATGAGTAATTTGTATCCTTCGTTTTGTAAAAAGTGTGGTAATACACATTTTTGTTAATAACGTTAAAAAATTTCATACGGTTTTTTGCTAACACATGTGATTGATGGATTTATTTATTTTTTTTGTATTGTTATATTCGAAAAGTATTTGGTCACAGTAATTTTTTTGTGACATTTTGTTCCATTTTGGGAACTTGAGAGAAATTGAGCAAAAAAAAAAAATTTTGATTTTTATAAAATTTGAGTCATGTTTAGCAAAAACAGACCTTTTTTTCCATTTACACATTTAAATGGCTGTTTCACCGATTTAACAGTAACGCTAAAACAATTATGACACTGCTGTTTGTTTAATTCACGTTCTGTTATGGAATTGACAGAAAATATTTTTTGGGTAAGTCAAGTCAATTTTCTTTATACAACCCACAAACACAATTTGCCTCTTAGTGACCTCTCCATCATCTACGAACCTTAAAGTAATATAAACTAAAGCACATTTATATGTTATAATATCACCAATCACTTTCATTTTGTCCAGGATATTAATTATTTTTGGACATGAAACTGTGACGCGTGTCTTTTCCTAAGACAAATGTCAGAGTGCAGAGCAGAGTTGATGCTCAGTGACCTGCTTCTTCAGCCACTTCATTACAGTATCAACCTGTGGCTCCAGAGCGACTCCATCAACCTGCGGACAAAGTAACGCGCATCACTGAATCCCTCACAGGAAGCTCCGTTTCACCACCAGCGCGGGGCTGAAATGTCAGCCGCCGCTGCCGTAATCGTAATCACGGGTGGACATTGTGTTGGGATGTCTCTCTTGTTTCAAGTGATTAGAGATGAGTCAGTGATTATTAACATCTGCAATCATGTTAATCAAAGTTGACGCTGATTTTAGGAGAGTTATATTTTAAGTTACAAAATATTTTTACCAAAAAATTAGTTGCCCCCAAGAAAAATCACAAAATGCTGTGATGAAAAAATGACTATTGTACTTCAAACCTGTGCCAAAAAATGTAAAAAAAGAAATTTTAACACAAAAATAAAAATGACACAAAAACATGTTACTAATGGCACCAAAAAATGTTACATTTTCTAAAACTTTCATTACCTGAGAGTTTTAGAAAATGTGGCAAATTTTACAGAATCTTAAAGTTGATAAAGAAAAATGAAGTGATAAAGTGTTGTAATGTTATATTATTAAGCAGGGTTATTACTGAAAATCCCATAACTTTCAAAGTTCTAAAATCGAACCTTGGCCAAAATCTACAACCTGAGAAAATTCAATCAACATCTATCATTTAATTTTAAAGTTATGTTGTTGAAAACATCACTTCCTCTGTGAAGGTAACTATGATTGTTGTCTTTTGGCTTCAGTGAAATATAATAATCACTTTTTCAAACCTAATGTCTGTATTTATATATCACTTCATATGTATCTAGTCTTGATGGCCACAGCAACTTTATTGTCTTGCCCAGGTACACATGTAGCCAGGGATTAAACCCACAACCTTTCAAATTAAAAGACAACTCTTTCTACCACTTGAGCCTCCATTGCCCATAGATTTAAAGCACACTCTAAAGTCTGAGTGAGGATAAAAGTGTGTTGTCGTACCTGTGCTGCTCCATGGCCTGTCTGCTGTGCAGCTGAAGTCCACACTCGCCACAACACTGCTGGACCTGAGTCTGGTTCTCGAGCCTCATCCCTGCCGCGAACTGGCCCAGCCGGCTGAGGAGCTCCCTGTGCAGTAGACCCTGGTGCAGGAGGCCGCCGTACGCCCTCGGGTCCAGCTGCACACCCAGCGATGATGTCACCGGAACCGACACCAGCCCCTCGGCAGTGTGGTGGGAGGGCACTGCAGTGGAGTACAGGGATGGCAGGTGTTTTTCTGTGATCCCGGGGAAACAGTCTGGCGAGTTCCCCACCACCTGTCCAACGTCTTCGGGACTCGTGTGAAGCTCTCGGGCACTGGTGATGACGCTGCCTCTGCGCGGTGTCCCTGGCGTCTCGTCTCTGTGCTGATCGGACACGCAGCTTCCCTCGCCGGTGCTGGACGACCTGCCCTCGCAGCTGTCCACTTCATCCACCTGCATGCTCTCTGACTTTATACTCGCGGCGGGATCCAGCAGGGCCGAGGACTGCGACAAATCTGTCCTCATCTGCTGCTGGGAACTTTCCACCTCCGTGTGCAGCTTGGGGCTGGATTCAGGAACCACCTCGGGCTCTGGACCTGGAGAACTCCTCTCTGTCATGTGATACAGAGCCAGGTGGTGCAGAGCAGTGGCGCGGTTGGGTCCGTCCTGTATGGAATGCTTCTTGGACATCAGCATGTGTCTCCAGTGCCTGGTGCGGCCATGGTCGCCGTGGTCTCCAGAGCCGTGGTTCCTCACCACGACCTCCTCATTCTCCTCGGCCTGGATGGTCTCCAGAACTTTCAGACATTGCTCCTCCAGGTACTCGATCTCCAGGATCTCAGCTGCGTACAACAGGTCATCCAGGTCCTCGGCTGTCGCCTGCAGCGACGCCGTGTAGGCGTACTCCAGGATCTGCTGGAAAGTCTTAGGGGACAGGAAGTCCAGGGCGTAGCGCAGGCTGCTGCGGTGGAACAGGATCTCGAACATCTTGCTGGTGCAGGCCAGAACGGTGCGGTGCGCCGGGAACTCCTGACCGTCCACAGTGATGATGACGTCACACAAGGTGCCAGTCAGACGCATCTGGTTGGCCCGCTGCAGCAGTGAGCCGGGGTGAGTGGGGTTGTGGAGCTGGAGGACACCCATGTTTGTCGGAGACGTTTCCACTCGAAGCTTTGCTGAGGCCACGCATGAGGTGTGCCCGTCCCGCTCGTGTCACTTCCTCCAGCTGGTTGTAGGTCTGTGCTGTGGGCGGAGGAAGAGGAGGAGCATCGTTAGCATCCATCTCACATACACACAATATTTGATAACATAAACTTGCTTTTGATGATTTAACCTCACTGACAAGAGTTGTCATGTGTACGTCTCATTACCGTAACTCCTAGACCGTTTGCGGTATATAAAAAATTCAAAAATTCGCCCTATATCAGCTAAGATTGGTACAGCACCCCCCTGTGGTGACCCATGTGGAGGATAAAGTGCAGAAGAAAGCAAAGAAATGGAGCTTTGCGCCTCTATATACTTGTCATTACAGTAGAACTTCAGGACTTCCACGACCGTCCAATCACAGGCAAGATTCGCCAGCGCGTCACATGTTTATGATGTCAGCTTCTCAGTACCGTAATTCCTAAACAGTTGAATAATAAATAATTATTTATTCGCTTCGACCTTCCAACGCTCTGGACATTTGTTTGTTACGACACTCGAGATGTTTGTTTGTCACAACACTCCGGAATTTGTTGCGACGCTCTGGAAGTTTGTTTGGATGCGCTGGACATGTGTCGCAACACTACTGATGTTTGTTTGTTGTCAAGACGCTCTGGATGTTTGTTTAAACGTTTGTTTGTCGTGACGCTCTTGATGTTTGTCACAATGCTCTGGACGTTTGTTTGTCTTTTTGCGGCGTTATTTATACGTGTCAACCTCCATGGCGCTCTGGACGTTTGTTGCAACGCTTTGGATGTTTGTTTGTTTGTTGGGACGCTCCAGACATTTGTCCTGACGCTCTGCACATTTGTTGCAAATTTGTCTCACGTTTATGACGTCAGCTTCTCAGTATCAATTCCTAAACAGTTGAATAACTGCCAGATGTGGAAAGTGAAAGTTATCTTGGAAAAAGGGGCAGAAGAACTCACTCATTGAACATTTTTGGAGAATTCTACAGCCATAAAATCAGAATAAATCCAGAGTATCATGATGGTCATAAGAGGGTTTAAGGGTTTATTTTCAGTCCGCATTTTTTTATTTATTTAAATTAAGAATCAGGAGCTGACAACAGGTCGATGAGCGCAAAACAAGCGTCTCCTCTGCAGGTGATTAGTCTGAGGGTCTCGTTGAGAGCGGTCACGTCGCTGTAATAGCGTCTGCATACTGAGAGGTGACCGCTCAATCCATCAGGCTACACACAGATTCACATGCAGCATCCTTCGTGAGGACACTCATACAGACACAATTCTCATCTTAAACCCTAAATCCAGGTGTTAAGTCTCAAAATGCCCTTTAAAGTTGTGAGGACCATACAAGACGTCCTCACTCTCCCTATAGTTTATACGTTATATAGAAAATTTGTTTTTTTTAAGGTAATTCTCAAGTATGCTACTGTGCACTGATGTCTCCATTCAATTATTTTGTAAAAATTCAAAATTTGGACAGATAAGTTCCAAGTATCAGTTTAATAGTAGTAGTCATTAACTAGTAATAATCAGTAGCAATATGGTCATAAAAAACCCCAATATTGGTCGACCCCTATTAACTATTATCTTACCTCAATTTACATCTTAATTCTAATTTTTTTCTAATCCTAATGACGTTGTACCTCATTAGGACCAGGTTTATACATATTCACATACACACAGGTTTGTGCAGCTGTCCTTGTTAGGACCAACAATCAGGTAATTTCATTTGAACAACAAAAATTGACAACTAACCTTAACTATAATTATAGTTAACCACTCAATGTTTCATTTGGACTAGGTTTTGGTCTCAGTGAGGACTAAAGGTCCTCAAAAGGTCAGGGTTTACACCCGAGTCCTTGAGGGCACAAAAACCAGTACACACACATTCTCATGTGTCATTTGAACAATCTAAACGAACCTTAACCTTAACTAGTTAATGACTAACCTTAACCACAATTACAATCTTAGTCCTAAACTTAAACCAGTACGTCAGGAAATTAGGTTATGTCTCATTAGGACCAGGTTTTGGTCTCCGTGAGGACTACTGGTCCTGATAAGAAACACAAAGGTTTGTGCAGCTGTCCTTGTTAGGACCAGTAATCAGGTTAACTAACCTTAAGTACAACAGTTAACCACTCAATGTTTCATTTGGACCAGGTTTTGGTCTCAGTGAGGACTAAAGGTCCTCAAAAGGTCAGGGTTTACACCCGGGTCCTCAAGAGGCCACAAAAATGAGAACAAACATTTGGACACTAAACAAACCTTAACCATAACACTAGCCTTAACGAATAACCACAATTGAAACATCAGTCATAAATTTAAACCAGTACCTCAGGAAAACGAGGTTCTGCCTTATTGAGACCATGTTTTAGTCTCTATGAGGACTATACTGGTCTGTGTTTGAAAGAAAAAAAGGTCCAGAAGAGACAACAAATACAAGAACACACACGTGCGCACGCTGTCAACAGGTAACAGTGTCTTTAAAGGTTAGTTTGTGCTGCTCACGTGTTGCACAGAATGAAATCGCTGTGATGAATAAGTTAAAAAACAAATTGAGTGATGTGATGAATGAAAGCGTGAATGTGAAGCCCCACATCTCACCTCACGCAAACACCTGTGATTGTGTGTGAAGAGCCGCAGGTGCACGGACTGCGCCTTTATCGTGTAAACATTAATGCGACAGATTAACCCGCGGCACGCGCTCCCTCACTCTCAGACTGTCTGCACCGGTGCGCGAGGCAGAGAGCGCGCGCGCACGCTGTCCAAAAATAAAAGACCTAATTATCAATTGTCCAGAAGAATCTGAGGTCAGTCAAGTTTTTTTTCTTTTTTTAAATCACTCATCAGGCTGCGAGGAAAAGTTCACGCCGTTTCCACGCGCGCGTGCACGTGTGAGGCGACATTAGCGACGTCTGCCACGAGCCTGGCGTTTAATTCACACGTGAATGAATTAATGAAAATGAGTGACAGACAGAAGAAGTTACACTGACGATGACGATGATGAAGATTAAAGGTGAAGTGCGTGTTTTTTCCTCTTTACCTCAGTCTCCTTCAGCTCGTCCTGCGCTCATCGTCCACGCGACATCACGCTGCTGCCGCTGACACATTTCACACGAGCCGCTCCAAACTCTGTCTCTGCTCCAAGTCCACGAATCATCAGAGAGACGCGACAGTCAGAGCCGCGGCAACACACACACTCACACACTTCCGCTCACATGCCTTCACAATAAAACACCACATGTTGACACTTTCACTCAAACTGAAGTTTACATAAATATTCCTGAACATCATTGTAACGTTACATATATGTATATTTATATATGTGTGTACATATATATGTATGTATGTGCATATGTGTGCATATATGTGTGTGTACATATATGTATATATATACTGTACATATGTGTATGTGCACACATCTAAATATATGTGTGTGTATGTGTATACACACATTAAGTATGTATACATGCACGTATATATAGATGTGATTGTGTGTGTGTTAATCTTAATTAAAGTTAGTAGAGTAGAATAAATCGGTTATAAATCAGTTCCCAGATTAACACTTCATTCATTCACACTCTTTCATATTATAATTCATTTTTTTAAACTAAATCACATCACTCGTTTCCTTCTCTGCTTTTATTTTGAAGGCCACATCCTCTCACTTCCTGTGTGAGCACAGCTGTTGCCTGCTGCTGCTGAACTGACCTGACTTGACTGGCTACTCATCATCACAGGAGAGTGACGTCACGGCTCTGAGCGATGATGAGGATCTTCATCTCTTCATCTAAACAGACTTCAGTCAATCACAGAGAGAAGTGGGAGGAGCAAGTAACAGGTAGAAACACCAGTGACACTTACAACTTCTGCTAAAATAAAATCCAGATCCTTCTGGTCCGTTGTCACTAAGGGGAAACTTGGACTTCTTAAGGTAACATTAGTCATAAGTGTTTATTCTTAAAGGAAAAGAGGACAGGATTGTAGGTGTCTTTCGTCCCCGTCCTCTCTTGACTGATGGTTTCTCCCGGTTCCTTCATTCCTTTCAAACCATTGATCATCTTTGGCCAGAATGTGGACATTCTCATCATGAAAAGAGTGTCCTTTGTCTTTCAGTGTAGGTGGACAGCTGAGTCCTGTGTCTTCTGTTCTGAGTCATGTGTTAATGTCTTGGTCGTCCGGTGTCCTCGGTGTAGAAGTCAGGACACATAAACCATGTTAATCTGTTCGTGTCTTGGGGTTTTGTCCCTTTGGACGAAGACATTTCTGTTGTGAACAACATCTACATGGAGAAACCATCAGTCAACAGACAACAGAGGACGAAAGACACTATCAGACACCTACGATATGTCCTGACATGAATTTACGTATCGCTTAAATCACGGTGTAAGATCATTTTTGTGCTTTTCTTGTATGCTTTTGTTCCTGTATGTTGGCACAGTTTTGACCTGTACAGTTTTGACCCTGTTTTGAGACAGTTTTGACCTGTATGTTGGGACAGTTTTGACCTGTATGTTGGGACAGTTTTGACCTGTATGTTGGCACAGTTTTGACCTGTTTGTTTGGACAGTTTTGACCTGTATGTTGGGACAGTTTTGGCCTGTATGTTGGCACAGTTTTGACCTGTATGTTG
Source organism: Solea senegalensis (assembly GCF_019176455.1). NCBI lineage: Eukaryota > Metazoa > Chordata > Actinopteri > Pleuronectiformes > Soleidae > Solea > Solea senegalensis. Next base: position 2,369,448 of record NC_058028.1, read on the forward strand.
AGACAGTTTTGGCCTGTATGTTGGGACAGTTTTGGCCTGGACTCTGGGTCAGTTTGACCTGGCCTGTGGGACAGTTTTTGTCCTGTATACTGGGACAGTTTATGGTCTGGACTCTGGGTCAGATTGACCTGTAACTTTGGTGATATTTGGCCTGGACTGTGGGGTCAGATTTGGCCTGGGTGCTTGTTTACTCTGTGTTGACACTGTGAGGCCTGGTCTGTGTCACAGTAAAGACAGGACAGCTGGACATGTTGTCTCATGTCTGTCTCTCAGTGTCAGTTCTTTGTTACGTAACATCTCACATGTTTATTTCTTCATCGTCAACAACACAAACCTGTTTACACTGTAACTTTTCTGTAAACACAGTAACTGTGTCCAACTGTCCATGACAGGACAGAAGACAGAGCCAGTCCACCCAAACACTGGTCTTTAACTCCATCTAGTGGCTAAACCACGTCACTGCTTTACTTCTGTATTTTTCAGATGGTGAAATGACTGTAGGAGCAGAAACAAAGTACAAAAAAACATGAAATACTTTTTATAAACAACCTTAAATACTAAATAATTAGAATTTAACGTGTAAATAAGTGAAATTATTCAGCAGTATAAACTTTATTTAAAAAGCCAGATTAGACTTCTCAAAGTTTTTACCAAATTCATCAGAATATAAATACAAATGTTTGCTATAAGGAAACATTTTAAAGATATAATCTTATAATCTGAGTACTTTACTAGCCCCACCTCTCTAACCTTTAGCCCCACCATTTTAATTATTTATATTTAAATAAATAAAATATTCATCACTGTGTCCACCACACGTCAAGCGGTCACTCTCGGTAAATTGTACTTAATTTTTCTTGTCCTTTTTTTGTTTTCTTGAGTTGTACAATTGACAAAAACTGAATAACTAAAATGAAAAATTTTACTTGAATGATTCGGTGAATAAAGTCGTAGTAAAAAGAGAATAAATAAAAGAAATATTACGAGAATACTAGCACGTTTTTCCATGTTATTAGCGTCTAATCTATGAATCAAGTATATTTAATCGCAATATTACGACTTTTTAAAACCTTTTTTAGTCGTGTATGGATAATCTATGAATCAAGAATAATAAAGTTGCAATATTATAACTTTTTAAGAAGTTTTTTATAATTGAGCATGGCAAATGTATTAATCGAGAATATTAAGTCACAATATTGTGATGTTTTAAAAACCTCTTTTAGTGATGTATAACTAATCTACTAATCGGGAACATAAATTTACGTATAGTTTTGTAAATTCCAACTTGAAATCTTGAAAAGCTACAATATTTTTCTCTTCATGTCCTGATATTTTATGGTAAATAACAGGGTCCGAGAAAATGAAAATGATGTATTTATTTATTTATTAGTTTATTTAAATCCAGAACAAACCCAAATGTCAACACTCTTTAAAATAAAAAAAACACACCTGACACATTTGTATTTCCTTTTTATTTCATTTGTCAGTAAAGCAGCGGACTTCATGCCCCGCCTCCTCCTTCATCATCATCACCGCGCGTTTTCAAACGTCACACGTGTTTTATTTATAACGACCACATTTATCCAACGCTTCTTCTAATAACACACTTTATTAAATAATAACAAAAAAGAGAGAAATAAAGAGTCTAACTGTCACGACGACGTTCTGTACAGATTATTATTATTTATAATTATTATTATAAACTGTTGACGAGACGCTTTCACTGACAGACACACAGGCACGAGCTCGCAGGCAGGAATGAAAAAACAACCTGTTCAATGGTACAAAAGAGCTTTTCACTCATTATAATAATTTATTAATTTATTTGATATTTTGCTTAAAAAAAAAAGCACAAGTTGACAAACGAAGCCAGAACTTTTCATCCGTTTTTTTTTAACGTAGACGTTAAAACCTCGCAAATAAATACGTGGATTATTATTACCTCAGCAGCTCTGCTTTGTTTTTGTTTGTTTTTTACGGTTTTGTTTCTTACAGTGTTGTGTAAAAAAAACACTTCAGCCACAGTTAACTTTGTTTTAAATATGTTGATAAATGAGAATAATGTTAATTCAGTTAAACAACATTTAAAAATAACTTTACGTCTAATGTGGAAACTATGGAATCAGACTTCTGTTAATATTAGTGTGTTTTGTTTGGAAATATTGGGCTGTTTTTAAAAAGAAAAATACCCCTTAATTCAGTTATTCTTCATTAATGAGATAAACTTTTCTTGATTTTTCTTTAATTTTTTCGTCAACATTTTTTCCCGCTCCATTTCATTCCATTAACAATAAAAAATATTTTTTTGCCGATGAAACTTTTTTCAGCTTTTTTTTTTTAGTTAATGAGAATTATTATTTTTTTGAATCGATGAGAACTTTTTGATTGAATACAATTTTTGTTAACTCTATTTTCCCCACCAGGAAAATATGTCCTATGTTCATAAACTTAAATATAACTTTGTAAATATAACTTTGACCTCGTTTTAATAAAAAAACTGCAAAAAAGACATGTGATAGAAATAATTCCTATAGCTCAAAAATAATGATTCCAGCGTTGTTTACAAACAAATCTAAAGGTGGCGCAAGAGTTTTGCACATTAAATACATTTTGAATAAAGTGATCGTGTTCAGTCGATTATTATTATTCTTAATTCATAATTTCGGACTCTCCTGCAGCAGCTGTGGCTTCATCATATATATATATAAAAAAAAGATTCACATCCAATTATTGATTAAAACTGAACGTTAAATCAGTTTATCTGTGAGACGCAGTGAAACGACAACAACAAGAACAGGAAAAAATAAGAAACCTTGTAAACAAAACTTTACGACCACTTTGCAGCTCACACATGCAACAGACAAACAAACAAAAAATGCAAACAGTTTTACACCGGAGCAGAAGAACATTAACATAAGAAAAATATCTTCTATATATAGTCTTTTTTTTCTTGTTTTTTAAATCATCTGATAGAATGTATCGCTGTCACATTCTCGACTGTAAACACAATAAAAAGTTGGATTCTGTAAATATTTACCAGGGTTTTTCTCTTAAAACGTCCTGACGGGTTTAAATAAAAAAATAAAAGAAATCTTTGACGACCTAAAGATAAAACTCGTGCACGTGTTTGTTTTGAAAATGTCGGGAAATAAAAACTCCTCTTTGTCGGGAAAAAAACAGAGTGTTTTGGAATTTTCTCGTCCTCCCCTCTTCCCATCATGCTTTGCTTCCAGCGTTTCCTGTCTGTACGACACTGTTGTGTTCCGCCGCGATCGCCGACAGCGTGTTCGATAGCTTCGCCTCCTCCATTTTCACTTTCTCGTCAGGAAATATTTTCCTGCAAAGTGGGCGGAGAAAAACAAGGGGGGGAAGGAGTTTGGCGTTACAAATGTGGGCGGGGTTTATGTCGAGAAAAAAACCCACTTTATATTCGTCCATTTATTCTCAACGACACCTTCACCCGATATGTAAGAAGACTCTGTGAGATTAAACGTCTTCTTACATATTTCTTCACCACCTTAACGACAGTTAGATTAAATCACACAAACTGGCATAAAACTCTCTGTATCCATTAGTTCACTGTGTGTGTGTGTGTGTGTGCATGTGTGTTAAAGTGACAGTTCAGGTTGTTGGAGGTCAGTGAGCGCCCCCTGCTGGACACACAGACACTACATCCTAATGAAAACATGAGGACACAAACAAAACAGATTTTTTTTAGCTATTTAACAAAAGACTCGGTTCATAAAATCTACGTCAGCTATCTTTAAAATATATAATCGCCAGATTATCTTACTTTTGAACAGACTTTACATTAGTCTCGTCGTTTTCAGTTATTTTAATGCAAAAATGTAGTCTATGTTATCTTAAGAACAAGTTGTTGCATCTTTATCTCACTGTGAGACAGACAGGAAACTGAGGTTTGTAAACAGTAAACTCTCCCACGCCAAACGACATCGTGAAAATCTGTGATTTTAGCTCGCGTGGACACAGGAGCTGCTGGTCTACTGCTGCCTCGTGTGGTCACTAAGTTCTTAAGATATCGTAGATGTAATATGTAAAGATCTCTGCATTAAAGTATCTCAAATTTGACTAGGCTAATTTGTCACGTAGTGCTTAGATTAGCCAAACATATTTCCAACACTCTTAGAAATCCGTATTTATTGGTGCATTCCAGTTGTAGACGGAACTTGGAATTTCCGAGTTGGACAGTTGTAGCTAAATACCATGTTAGCACATACGTCCAAACTCAATCAACTTGGAGGCGGGGTCACTCTCGCCTTCCGATGTAATTGGAACGCACCATTTTTGTCAAAGTAATGCGTCTTTTAATGACGCCATCTTTTTTTTTACTGTTTCTGCTAAAATTTCCACGTCAAACCTCTGATGAATACTCAGTACTACTAGTTAAGTAGTAGTGGTTGTAGTAGTCACTAAATGATTGCGACAAGTCAGCATTTCCTGCTTAATCTCGAGCATTAACACTCACAAAACCCTATCCCCATGATCTTCCCGACGTCTACCAGGTCTTTTGTTTTGTTTTTTGATTGAGCGACCTCTAGTGGGCGCAAATTACACACTGTGCCTTTAAGATGATGTAGATTTTATTTAAAAAAAATCTAAATTTGCTGGTAATATTTTAGCCAAACTTCTTTACAGCACCTTCAAGACGTCCTTTTTTATTATGAATGTAGCAGAAGATATGGGTGTGTTACACACACACACACACACATACACACATAAGAAACAGAATCAACGTATTGCTCCTTTATCCACAACATCTAACCGTTAGTAACTAACTATCCCAGTGTCATTACCACAGTTTTACCATTACAATAGTTCATATTGTGTGGTCAATGGCAAGATGCGGTGGTGAATGAATGGGTGTACAAGTTACACGCACACACGTACGTACACACACTCGTACACACAGATAAACCTCTAGAGGGAGCCGTACTCATCGTTGACAGGAGGAGGAGTGGTCTTGGTCTTGGTTGCGTCCAGAACTGGGTCTGCTCCGTCTCCGTTGGGCAGAGAGGGGGCAGAGGGCGGGCTCTCTAAGCTAATCAGGTCTGCTGGGATCGGGGGCGCTCGCTCGCCCGCGTTCATCAGCTCTAAGTCGAACTCGGCACTTCTGGGCGCGGCATCGGGGGTCAGGAGGTCGTACATGTCGGATTGCGCCGCCGTGCCGAGGTGGTTCTGTAGACTAACGGGGTCGGGGGGAGGGACTTCTGCGACCAGAGGAGCAGATTCTTCGGCGTTCACTGCGACGGCTTCTTTGGCAGCGGGAATGTGATTTAGAGTTTGGTCAGTGTCGGGTGAGTGAGTAAGGCTCCGCCCACAGGCGTCCGGGGCAGTTGTGTGTGAGTCGGTGTCTGATTTTGGACGGGCAGTGTTTTCTGTGGTGGAGGCAGTTAGTGCTGGCGTCTCAGTGTGAGTTTTACTGACCTCGGATTTCTTGGCGTCTAAAGCGTGTGGGGACGACGCGGCGAGCGGGGACACAGGAGGACTGTTTTTAGCGTTTAGCGCCATAAGTTTTGGTGAGTGTCTACGTTTTGGCGGTATGGGTGTCCCTGATTTTTGAGGTCTCGGTTGTTCAGGTGTGGATGAAGCAGAAGAAGAAGACAAAGGAGGAGGAGGAGCGGGTATTCTCTCCTCTTCTTCTTCCGGAGTGTTTCTCCCTCTCTGCTCGACTAACGGAGCCATTTTAGCCTCGACGGCGGACGAGGACAGGGGGACGGGGGCCGGCAGGATCGCGTTGGACTCCGGGGTGGGGGCCGGGGCCTGGACAGGGCTGGGCGAGGGGTCGTTGGCCGGGGTGGAGAGGCTACAAGTGAGGGTAGTGGTCTCGCTAGAGGGGCTGTCCTGAGCTGGGTCAATGGTGGCGGTGGCCGTGTCAGAGTTGGTGGCTACAGAGGAGAGCGTTTCCAGAGCCAGAGCAGCGGTGTAAGCCGCCAGCCTGAGAGAAGAGCAGGGAGAGAACAGAGACACACAGACTAGACACCAGGGTGACTGTGACACAGGGAGGTGGCTCTCACACAAGAGCATGCAGACGGATTAGTTGATTTTTTTTTTTTTTTTTGAGAGAGAAATTCACACAAACGTAAGACAGAGACGGCCACGTCCAGACCTGGTATTAACGTCTGTCCTCTGTGATACAAACATATGCAGACGGCAACCCAAAAATTAGGTTTAAAATCACGTAAAAAATTCATCAACATTCTCTGCTCTCAAACACTGACTTTATACGCTTTAGTGGGGACAAAGTTTTGCTCCATAGAGACAAAAAATGTGGTTCAAAATCCATGTAAAATTGATTCTCTGCTCTGATCCACTGGGGTTTATACTGGTTTTTACGCTTTAGTGGGGACAGAATTTGCTTCTCATGGACTTAAAAGACCATATAAAGAAAATCACAAACACACACACAGAGTGCTTAGACTTCCACTTAAAGCCACAGCTGCCCTAAATTAATAGCATTGTTAATCAAATCAATCAAAATCATTTTTTATGTTTCTGTAATGGTTAATACACCAGTATGTAGACGCTCTTTAACCAAAAGGATATTATTATTATTATTATTATTATTATTATTATTAATAATAATAATAATAATAATAAATGTACTGTTTTACAAAAATAACCTGAAAAACATAGTAAAGCACATTATTATTTACCGTGAATTGCAATTATTTTCGATCTGGATAATTGTGGTGTATTTCTTTTATTGTAAAAGTCGTGAATGGAGAAAAAAAAAAATGCAATGCTTGTGAATGCGGACAAAATACTACGTCCGTTTACGAATCCAAAACATTATATTCAGTTATTGCAATAATATCACAAATCACAATTATATTGGTCAGGATAATTGTTTATATTGTCCATGTCTTGTGGTAGCTAGGTAGATAAGACGACATTAGCTGAGAAGGCGTCTCTAATTTGTCCTGAAACACAATTTGTCCTCAAACCTCCTCAATCTGTCTGCGATCAGATCAAATACCAGGACTGAACGAGGTCACAAACTGAAAAACAGCAAACTCTTAAAGCCTCATGAGAGAAAATAAAGAAAAGAGACAAGTTCATGCTGTGAGTGGACATTAAAGGGAACATGTCGTACACACGGCAACATCGAGAATCATGTGGTAAAAAGCAGAAACCAGCTCCCGCCAGGGTTAAACAGTACCAGTGTCATTGTCCACAGTGCTGACATGAGAGATGGCGTCATGAGTTGACCACACTCTAAAGTCTGTGTCCTGTGTCTTTAAACTGGTATTGCTTCAACCGTTTGTTAGTAATGAGACAGGAAAGTAAATTCAAAGACAAACAGAAGCAGCAGCAGCAGTTGTTCAGTGGACTCCACTCGAGAATCAAGAATCTCCTCAGGTTTTCACGCTTTGAGAAAACGTCGTTTATTCTCTGACGTGGAGTTCAGTGTTCAAACGGCTAAAACAACAAAAAGGAAAAAAAGAAAAACGTGGTCTCAGCGTGGACTTACTCAGGCTCGGTGAGAGGCGTGGTTTCGTTGGGTTCCGTGGGTCCGGCTGCGTTGTGATTGGCCGTGCACTCGTCCTCTGTTCTGACCTCAACGATCGGCTCTTTGGACTCGTCTTTCCTGTTCCACACACACACATTTACGTTTGTTATTGTTTCTGTGACTAATGCAGATTCTTTTTTTTTTTCTTAATTTATTTAACCATTTAACACCTAAGCCTCAAAGGACTTTTTTTGTTGCTTATTTTACCCATAAACTAAGTGTTTTTGCACATTTTTCCAGAATTATTATTATTATTATTTATAATTTACTGCATGTTAAAATAGTGTATTACCAATTTAAAATGAAGAATAACGCTGTAGTTGTACATGAACACCAGATTTTGTGTGTTAAATTTGAACGGTATAAAACACATTTACTAACACTTAATAATAATTTAATAACACTTTTTAAAACCGACCATGCTCGCAATGGTCGCAAGTTCGACTACATTGTAAGTCGCTTTGGATAAAAGTCTGCTAAATGACATGTAATGTAAAAACTGTACATATAAAAAATTATGTACAGCCTAAGTACCTCCCAGAAATACCCCCCAAAGTTATTCTGGAAAAATGGACAAACATTTTCTGGGTAAAATAAGCACACAAAAAAGTCCAGATGGACATTTTGAGGCTTAGGTGTAAAAGGGTTAAATATAACAGTAAAACAACTATGATTTTCCCACGGTGACTCTCGCGAGGAGCCGCTCAGAAACACGAGCAGTACGAGTTAGGATCGGTGAATGTTCAATCCAAAATGGCGGCTTTCCTGTTGGGTTTGGATCATGGTTATAACGTAATTTTTTCTTCAACGCAACCTTCTACAGATGTGTACCAATTTCCGTGCATGTACAATAAACCTGCTGTTCAGGGGGAATTTGGACAGTGGGCGGCACACTTATTGGCCCCTCCCACATCCATTTTCACATCACACATTCCCCCGAACCACTGATCTGATGTGGTCCTAAAAATCTGTGAGTTTGAGGCCTGGGCCTCAAAAACAAGGAAATATAGTAATAATATTAAAAAACGCCTTGAGTTACAATAAGGTAATAAAATAGATATAGATAATAGAAATTAGCCACGATTAACTTATTCTAAGTGCTTTTAATCCCGATATTTTTCGCATCATAGATGATCAAACAAATATCGATGTCTTCGCAGGGAAAAGTGAAACTCACACAAACGCCGCCTTGCCCTCCTCCAGGTCGTGACCTTTGGTTCCGGTGCCGGTTTTGCCGCACAGACACATGATGAGGCCACACTTGTTGACAAAGTAGCAGGTGACGTCCACGGCCAGCAGGAGGAGCATAAACACCACCACGAGGATCCCGGCCCACAGCACGACGCTCATGGAGAGAGCGGTCTCCTCCCCCAGATCTGATGAACGAGTGAGTGAGAGAACGTTTAAAAAAAAAGAAAGTGCAGCGAGAAAGTTTCACACAAACGACCGCGGATGACTGTCAATGTGCTGCTAAACTACTGTAACTTGACGACGGACATAAAACACAAAAATTACTCACCTGTCGCCAGGTTCCTCACTTACACACTCTGACGCCTGAATTTCATCAATCATTTCATTTAAATTAGTTTTAAATATAAACCATGTTTAGGGAATTTACATGAAAATGAGTTTAAAAAAGGCAAAAGAAATAATTCTTCAACACATTTATTAGAAAGAAAAGCAAACGTGTGCAGAGATAATTTAACACGTACATTTTAATGTCTCTGAAACATCACTTTAAACTTAAATCTAGTGAGTGAGTCAAACAGTGTCCAGGTATAAATGTATAAAAAAAAGTTGATATTTTTTGAATAGTTTATACATGCGTGAGAAACATCTGGACAAACAAAAGCTTCTATTATAAACTTTTTCCGTTAGCTGACGTTTGTCTTTTCAAACAATGTAAACGTTAATTTATTTTTATTACAAATATTTACACCACAAAGTTTTTTTTACGTGAGGACCGACTTTTTTAAAAGATGAAAATTTTTCAATAAAGTTTCTAAATAACTTTAATATCAATTTATATAAATAAACCAGCCTTTTTTAATATAATAATTGGATTTTATTCATTTGTTATTTAATAAAAGGGCTGAAAACAAAATAAATACATAAAAAATGTTGTAGTGGTTCCCAAAGCCTGGTCAGGGGCCCAGGGATGGGTTGTGGGAAACATTTTTTTTTGCAGAATTTCTCCAATTTTTGTAGCCATTATGTTTTAAATAAATATTGAATATGTTTTAAATAACATGTATAAACTTAAAGACTTTTTTTAAATCAATTTACTCATCATTTCTTGAATTTCCTTTATATTTTTATATTATTTCCCGGAATCGGTATCCATTAAGCTATGACACTTCTCTTGGCTGTCTCTTAACCCTTAAGAGTTCCTCTTAAAAGAGATTTCCCTTTAAAAAAAACTGACAAATTTGTTCCTTGCGACAAAAAATGTCCAACCCAACTCTTCAGGCTTAATTTATGTGCACCAAGACTGTGAGAAAGTATAACTTTTAAACCTGGCACCATATGACCTTTTTTTGGGTCAGATTTTAGCCCCCCCCACAATTTCCAATTGACCACGCCCATTCACCACAACTGATTTGAACATGTTTTATCCCATCAAAAATGCAATTAATTTAGAGGAAAAAGTTATTCAGTCATTTTTATAAAAAAGTGTGTCCTCATGTAGAAAGTTCGAAGAAAAACACTGGTGTAGAGGATTATAATCCAGTGTTTATGTAAACGTACACGTCCAGCACTGAGTCTTTAATCTGTTTTAAGTGCTAATTTCTGTAAAAATAAGGTCCTGACTGTTGTCGTGTGGTGCTAATGCTGAGCAGAGTGAGTCTGTGGGAGGGTTTTCCACTGCCTTTGGTTCAGCACCGACTCTTTGCTCTGCCACAAAATGTCTCTTTTATTGTAAAAGTGTCCACACAGAGAGAGACAGACGGACAGAGACGAGGGAAAACTGTCCTCTACGACATCTGATGTGTTTTTGTTTTTTTTTTACGAGAGCAGGAGGACGAGAGTGATGGACAGGATGAGTGAGACCAGAGAGCATGTCACAGACGAGCAGCTCTGAGTGGCTGAGGGAGGGACGGAGGGGGGCGGAGCCACAAAAGAAAAACACCAATAATGTTGACGTGGTCCAGCGCACCAATGTCCACGACCAGGCAAGAGAGCGGGAACATCGAGACAGACGAGCAGAGGGGAGGGAATGAAGGGAAACAAAGAGGAGAAAAAACAGAAGGAGAAGAGAAAGTGAAAATGAGTCAGGTCTGAAAAACCAAATGTGAAAAAAGTAAATAAATTTATAAATAAAAGACGATCGAAGCAGAGACGGAAAACTACTCAGTGAGTGAGTGAGTAAATGAGTGAGTGAGTGAGAAATGGAGTGAGAGGAAGGAACTGTGATGTTTCAGCAAAGCATCTAAAGTTAATTAAAACAGGCGGTGATTTTTTTGTTGTTAGTAAAAAAAACACTGCTGCAGTGGTGTAGTCTACGCCCACAGGTCTCAAACTGTGGTGTGTGTACCAACAGTGGTACATGAGCTTTCTCTGTATGTGATCAGAGTGGAGCTGAGGAAGTTTGAGTGGAGAAAACATCAATATTTTCTCACATGGTTCTTGGTATGTTCTACGTGATGGATTTACATACAACTACATAAAAAGATATTTATTTTTACAAATAAAAGGTGGGAACGTTGGTTATTTTTTATTAGAATCTGTTCACGAGTTAAACACAATTAATATTTGTCGTTAATTGTGCTGTGATCTGAAAATTCGTGCTGCTTTGAGTGTTTTAGAATTTTACAATTCAGGGGAAAAATCCTCTTATCAACCTTACAAACCAAGAGGTTTTGTTCAGGTTTGTTCAGATCTCTTACCAGAAACTCAAATTTTGTCTGTGCATGTGCAAAATGTGACTGCTTCTTGTTACCGCTAACATATTACGAAAGTTGTAGGAAAGTCTACCGATCATATAAGCTCTTTTGGCCAATTTGGTTTGTACAGGAATTAGTGAAAAAGCCAATGTCAGTGGCTCTTATTTTAAAAGCCAGGTTGACATGCTCTACTAAAACAAAAGATAACATAAAAATGTACTGTATATTTTAACTTCTCATGAAAACATGTATTTATTCAGTAAGTTTTAAATCCCTGAACCTGCCGTAATTTGTTTTAACAGGAAGTCATCGCACACTTTTGCTGCAAAGAAAATCGAGTTTTCAGTGCAAGAACATTATGCTGCATTACCATGATCTCCCTCCAGGGGGCCGTGTCTCAGTGTCCTCACTTACAGTAGACCACACTGCACAGCTGCAGTTAATGCATCAGTTATCAAGTGTTAATTCAAAGTTTTTTTTCTATAAAGTTGTTTGAACTTTAGACAAATGTCATTTCATGACTCGTCTCAGTTACTCTGAGCACAAACTCAAGCTCGTTCAGTCAGAGCTGTCCAAAATTTTAAAAGTGAGAAAACTCAGCCGTAAAATCATTTTCTCCTCACTTCAGCCCAGGAAATGATTTATTCCTTTTTTTTTTATATATATAATTCACCTTTCAGAGATAAAAATAGAATGCGTGGCTCCGACTGTGAGAGCTTTGAGTTTTTGCCTCCTGGGTTTTTATTTCTGGATGTTTAGTTCCAGTCGAGCGTGTCTTAAAGATAAAAAGGTACCTGGGACGACGGCTGGTTCTGTGGATGTTCTGAAGGACATAGTCGCCGGTGGAGACTTTCCCTTCTGATTCACTGCCATCACGAAGACGCTGTACTCCGTGTCCCACTCCAGTCCTGTGAGGACCACATAGTCGCTGTTGCTGGGGAGATGGAGCTCTGATTTCCAGTCTGACGCTTGAATCTGAGGACAAAAGAAATGTCCACAAATAATCTACAGTTCATACAGTATTTGTAATAATTGATTTTGGAAACGAAAGAAAATCCCGGGTAAATTTTAGATACGTTAAATTTTTTTGTGGCCCCATGAATCACAGTAGAACCTTAGATATTTTCATCGTCCATTCATCTGTCAATTACTTTCTCTAATAATTAATTAGTTGTTTGGTTCAGGAAACCAAACAACTTGAGAAATCAGTTTCCCAAACCTGTAAATGGTCCTGTTTTTGTAAGTTTATCAGATTTAAAGAGCAAAAAACCCAGAAAATATTCACATTTAAAACTTGTTTAAGTGAATTAAAAAACTGTGAAACTGATTATTAGGGATAAAATATGAATGTATCTGGTGAGTAATTTCAGATTTGCTCAATCAACAAAAGGAATGCGTATTGTGACTTTAAAGTCCTTACATGACAGAATTGTTTTGCAACTTTAAGTATATAAGTAATTTTTTTAGACATTCTAGTCTTAAAAAACAAAATGTAAAAATATTACTCATATCTGTAAGTTTGTCCTTCTGTTCACACTTCCTAGAGACAAAAAAATTATGAAGTTTTCAAGAATTCCCTATCACTTATAAATGGGCAAAACTGTCAAAAAACAAAGCAAAAATATCTTTGTCAAAACTCAACTTAACATACTTTCTTATGCAGCTAATGAGATGAATTCAACAACCCTGGTAAATCCCATTTCTGTGGGATCGACAGCAAGTTGAGTTTAGAAGATGCGTTCAAGAAAACCTCGTAAATTGTATCATTTTCTGCAAACAAACGTACAGTTAACTCTTACTGCTCACGTGTCACGGATCTGGTAAATTTGGTAAATCTGGTAAATAAGTTATGATTAGTTATATATCACATTTTTTTTAAGAAATGGGAGAAGTAATGATTGTGCAGAAGTCGCAAAATGGACGTTTTTTATTTAATTTTTGTGAAATTAGTGAACTTTGAACTGTGACATATTTAACTAATTTAATCAAATTTTAGAACATTTTGAGCACAAACATTGAGAAATGTTTGCTCAGGTGTGTTTTTATACTGGGTGAAAATGAAAAAATATCATGAGGCAATATCATCAGATGGCCTAAAGGATGTGCTGGAAAAAAGGATATATGACACTATATCGCACATTCTTATAGACTGTATATATACGTTTTAACATAGTGATGTTTTTTTGTATCTTTGATAAAACTGTGAATAATCCCATTAACTGATAAATGTTGTGGTTTTCATGCTAATCCCTCGTTTCTAAAACGGCTGATATTGCAAAAGAATTGATCATCTGCAGATTACCCACTCAATCAACTTGTTTATGAAAGGATCAAAGATATGTTATTTGACAGATGGATACTCACAGGTTTATATCGGACCAGATAATATAAAATGGGCGAGCCGCCGTCATCCTGCTTGACCCAAGTGACTTTCAGAGAGTTCCCTTTAGGTTGAACGGCCTGGTCAAGTTTAGGAGGATTAGGATTTCCTACAGGAACACACACAAGAAAACACACACTTTAATACGTTTAAAATTAAAGAATGAAGTTGTGAAAACTTAAAACTTTAAAACTCTCTCTTTGTTGTCGTCCTTTATTCGTCAATTCTTAATCTCTCACCTGAAGATGTTTCTTCATTCAAACTAATTACAACCAACGTGTATCTGATTCAGTCTGAGCTGCTAAATGACTTTCAATGGGAAGAAGATTTAGTGGTTGACGTTCATCTGGAGTCAGACAAGGCTTCAGGGTTGAACGATTACTTTTCACAGATTAAAGTGTTTCTATAGGATTTGCCTTAAACAGCAGAACAACTTAAATGTCCACAGTCAGTGTGATATTTAAACACCTAATGTCTAACATCAAGTGTTTAAAGAAGCGACAGGTTTATTTGTCTGATTTAACAAATCACTTCTTTGTGTCAGCTGGTGATAAATGAGTCTAATTGTGCTGATTTGACCTGTGGAGTTCCTCAAGGCTCAACCATGGGACCCATCTCATTTTGAATTAATTTAGTTATCTCTACGAATTTTGTCTTTTGTCTTCCAGTTTTCTGCAGATACAGACCAAGAAAACCATATCAAATGTTTGTGATCACTATCTCAGGACTACTTCATTGTGTCTTAGTATTAAATGTCTCATGATTTTTGACTGTCTTTTTACTCTTTTATTTATTTTATTCTTTTCTTTTATTAATATCTATCTTGTGTGTGGAACATTGAGACACTGTGTTTTATTGACTCACAGTTTCAGTAAAACTTTATTTCTCACCAGTTAAACCTGTGTTAACTCATCAGTTTACTGTTTGTTAGTGGATGAAAGTCTGGAGAGATGGTATTTAAGCTAAAATTATACATGGTAAATCAAATAAAATGGAGGATAAAAGTGTAGATGGGAGATAAACTAGTAAGCGGCTACTTCCTGTCATTTTTTTTTTAACAGATTGTAAATAAATATAACTCTTGGCTGTGTTTGGTCTCAGAAAACAAAATGCATGTTTATAAGACGTTTTTTCTTCGTTGTTTTTCTCGGAAAATAAAATACACTGTCTTCTGATTTAGTCGTTTTTTCACTGTTCAATAAAATATGTTTTTAATGTTACATTTAGTTTTAGTGGTTATTACTATGAAGTAAAATATTTTTTACGTCATCTTTAATTTTTAGTTATTCTGATCAAATTAAATATACTGTACTTTTTTCTGTTTCTGTTATTTATAAAAATGAATAAAATTTATGTTAGCTTTAGTTTTAAAAGCTTTTATTATGAAATAAAATACCATATGCTTGTTGTGTATGATTTTTCATTCTACGAGTCATCCCTATAATATTAAATACATTTTATCGTCCCTTTTAACAGTTATTCTTATGTGGTCTGAAAATGGACAAAAAAGTCATAGGTTTGTATGCCATCTGAAAATTGACAAAAAGTCATAGGTTAGTATGTGGTCCAAAATTGAAACAAAAAAGTTATAGGTTTGTATGCCGTCCGAAAATTGACGAAAAAGTCATAGATTAGTATG